>NW_011948424.1:462392-671051 GCF_000503995.2 Ceratosolen solmsi marchali | reverse complement strand
GCAATTACATCGATATTTAAACGTCCCTTCGGCCATGTTGAAATAGAGAGCGGCAGAGCCGCCGAGTCGAGCCGGGAATTCGCTCTTTGGATTTGGGCTTGGGCTTGGGCTTGGATTTTCAGTGTACTTCGTCTTTCCCTCCTTTCAGACATTTTATGAAATTACAATTACTTTATTGGTGCGCGCGGTGTGATTTCACATCCTGGGACATTTGCGTGAAGGTAAAGAGCCGATAAAACCTATTATAATTCGATCGATCTAACGTCGCTGCTCGTTCATTCAAAGCCATTTTTCCTTAATATTACCATAGAGTTTGCAGGGATTTGCATTGCGAAGAGGAATATTAATTTTGTCGTTAATTAAACGGTAAATTTTTTTCATTCGTTCGGAACGTCAATTTATTCGTCTATAGGTCAGTTAATCTTTTATGGCCATTATTTTCAAATTAATTTCACATACTATGGTATATTTTCCATAATGAATTAACTTTTAAGCCATTTTTAATTATTCACAATGGTATGCGATTTGATCTATTAGAAAGAAAAATAAAGAATGCTTCTCTTGTATAAAAGGTCTCGATTTACATGTTTGTTTATTAATTAATGAGGAAAAATTTATTAGATACTCTAAAGATATTAAATTTATTACGCAAATGTAATAATAATAAAAAAAGTGTTTAATATTTCTTAAATACTTCGCTTTTGTTCAACGAATGACTTTGTAATATTTTTTCTTTTCTTTTTTTTTTATATTTTTATAATAAATTTTATTCGATTATTTTAATATCGATATTGTATTTTATATTTATAATTATTGTTTGCTTAAATTTTAATCCGTAATTTTATTTTATCTTTATACAACAATTTTTCATGTATACAATATTATTGATCGATTACTAATGTAAAGAACAGTAATAATATTTTCCCAGCATAAGTTTTATATACGATTTAATAATTATTTAGTGCATCGTTAATAAATAAATACATTTTAACTTGTAAATAAGAATTTTTCATATATATAATACCTTATATAATAGTTAAATAATAATGGATTATAATATTTCTTTTGTTTTAATGAATACGAAATATCTACAAAATATTATAAAATTTCATATTGCAATTTAAACAAATAATTGAATGCTTAAGACGTTGGATATAGCGATTTTAATGTCTTATTTATCATTTGCATACAAATATAAACATTTTAATGTGTAACTTATTATTATTTTTTGCAATAGAAATACTATATATTTCCTGAAACTATTGGAGATCAATTGTATATTCTATTGTAACTGCACTACGGCAGTGATTTTTTTATGGGATATTATGGGAGTACAATGTAGGCTATGACAAAAGGATTAGTTGTTGCTATGCGATCAGAGATTTCGATCCCTCGTACTTAAATTGCTTGAGTATAAACTCTGTTATGGCCTATTAAATAAATTAAGTATTTAAAAAAGTTCATGCTTTTATGAAAATAAGTAATAAATACGTTATTAATTTTCATTTGATAATTATATGCGAGTTAAAAGTGTAGTATTATAGAGAATGAAAAGAAAGTTGGTAGATTCGTAAAAGTATTTGCTCGTATATTCTTTCCCAATTATGTCTATTTTTGTTAACTATAAATATGTAGTTAATTTTTTATTAAAAGAAAAGGATTGGTGTAAGAATATATCGAGCGTGTGAAATAAATTATAAAAATTGGTATATTTTTACTTATAGCATGTATTTTATTTTATTTCCTTCTGTTGAAATCTTAATATAAGAGTTGGAGAAAATTGCAGCATATAAAATATAGAATTATTAGAGAATATAATAACTCATCAGTAACCTTATTTTGTGTATCGATTGCCGACATTTTATATTCCCCTTTTGAGGAAAATGAAGGATAATCACAATTTTACATGACACATCCCGAGGTATTATTACATATGATATTTCCACCATATTTGAAAAAAAAAACTTTTTCATTCTTATAGAAAACTCCCAATGATTTCTTTCAGAACGTATCATAATAAATGCCAAAATAACATCTTTATATAATCCCTAGATATTTCATGTTTTTCTGTTGAAAAATCTGATCCTCGCGAAAAAATTATGTGAACTCTATTTTATAACATAATTTATTCTTTTAACACTTATTCTCTTCACTTAACTCTTAACTAAAATTTGTAGTAATCAGTGAAAATGACAGTTAGTGATTATGACAATAGTATACAAGTCATATAATAAAATGGGCAAATTTATCTTACAAACTTTTATGGAAAAAAGCAATTTGTATTAAATTAATATTTCTTTTCACGCGTTATATTTCATTTCTGAAGTTAGCCGATTGTTTTTAATTGAGCGTTAGTATTAGTGAGGTAAGAAAAAAATAGAGAGAGCGAAAGTGTAAGAAAACGAGAGCGAGAAGGCGAAAGTAAGAAAAAATTCCAAATGAAATTACGATAATTTAAGAAAGGAAGGAGATAGTTTTTCTACGACTAAAACTAAAGAGAAAATATATTAAGTTTCAGAAATTTGTATCTCAAAATCATAAAAATTAAAAGTAATAAAAGATCTTTGCAATCTTGATGCAATAAATGAGCTTAAACCGAAGAATGTTGCCTTTTATTAAATATAATGTCTTAATCGCAGAATCAAACGTAAATTTAAAAATATTGAATTATTTTTATCTAGTTATTTAAATGAAATTACTTAATAATAATTTATTTAGTTAATCACTTTTCTTTTAAATCATAATATATATATATATATATATATATATATATATATATATATTTTTTTTTTTTTAAATTTATATAGTAGATATTAGTTCAAATCATTTAAGGCGTTAGTAATTAAATTAAAAAATTGATTATCTATTTAGCAAAGTTAAATCCTACATGATATTAAATTAATTTCTAATTGATTTGCGTATGTTAAAAAATTTTCATTGTATAATCAATATATATATATATATATATATAGTTACTATATGTTGATGGAGTAGAAATTTTGGGTAATAATTTGAACAATGTATCTCATATTTATTTATAATGTTGAATTAACCTGTAATTTATTTGTTCAATACGTTTGTACTCATTGCCATTGCGCAAATAATTGATGACAATATTGAAAACGATTTTAGTTTAAACGTAGCTGTTAAATAAAATTGTTTCGTGCATTGACACGTTAACAGAGATGCGGTTCGTCTTAAAAAATTTAATTCGTTTTTTTTTTTTTTCAATTTAAGCACACTTCAGATATTTTATAATTTTGAGATAAAACGGTCAGAGGCAAGGACGAGGTAAAGGCATAGAAATTAACTCTGGAAAATAATTACGAATACCATTAAATTATTCGATAGATCAATCACAACAGCATTGTATGACGAAAGGTCGTAAAAGAAAACAAACTGCCAGTATTATTTATCGATGTTACAATTTAGCCAAAGAATTTATAGAGGAACCGATGGAAAGCCGTGTTAGGCCAAGCATACAGGAATTCTCTTTATTCCTCGTCAATAATTAGACTCTGAATTATAAACGTCGGCATTTCGTACATCTAGCGCGAGGTAGATCATAGTAAATCACGGCGAGTTGCCGCGTGCAAAAGTCTAATGAAGAAAGGCCATTGTAAGAGAAATGCGAGAAAAAAGTATCAATCACTAACAAAGTATATTCGTAATCGTTTCCAGCTCGCACTTCATTCAATTAAGTCGTAAAGCGAAAATCTGTAATCTGCGGCAGCGGTTCCTTCGCATTTCTCTTTCTTTTGCTCTCTTCTTTCGTCCTCCTCCGTCCCGACGGTTCCTTTTTTTTCCAACACCGCAGC
This sequence comes from Ceratosolen solmsi marchali, assembly GCF_000503995.2. Taxonomy (NCBI): domain Eukaryota; kingdom Metazoa; phylum Arthropoda; class Insecta; order Hymenoptera; family Agaonidae; genus Ceratosolen; species Ceratosolen solmsi. The sequence continues at coordinate 667,233 of NW_011948424.1, read as the reverse complement.
GCATAACCATAAATCTACTTTGTAATAACGGCGATTAACAGTACACTTCTTTTTCAGTTCTGTCGAGCTTCAGTTTCTTGTTCCACTCAGCAGCGCACTCTCTGTGCCTCATCTTCTGTCTTCCGCATGACACGCTCCTGAAAGTTGTGCATTTAGTCGGGCGTCACGTCGCCTCGATAATTTTTTATTTCCGTTTTACCGTTCGCTTTGCCATCTCTTTTCTCTCTTCAACAAGCGCTAATCAGTGGAGTACGAGAGTTATTATCAGCTGGAGACATTGTTTATGCACGCATGATTGACAACTATTCCAATAATCATATGGATATTTTTATTTAGTAGCATACATCTATATATATATATATATATATATATATATATATATATTCATTTAATATATTTTAATTGCAATAAGCAATTTAGAACTTTATTTCCAATTTCATGCTTTTATTCAATATGCCATCTGTTTTTACATAATTTAAATATCTTTGATGTATCTCTCTCATTCTCGCTCTATTCCTATTATATGTCTAACGTATTTGGAATTTGAAAAATGGGGCGAGTCTCAAAGGATTTCAACTAGTAACAGTTGAAAATTTATGCGTACTTTTACTGACTGAGTTTACATAAGCAAGAGAAAAAAAAAAGAAAAAATTTTCTGATTTCTTTATTGGATTCTTCTTTACGAAAGAACTCAATACAATCATAGATGTTTATATGAACTGATGATAAAAGAGACAAGGAAAATAAATTGAAATTTTATTGTTGTTTAAACATTTGCTTAGCATGTGTTTACATAAATGCATATGTTTAATTACGTTAATTGAGAATATTAACCATAAAGAGGAAATCAATTTAAAATTAATTTTTTTATTCATATATTTATTTTTATTAATAATTAAATATAAATACCGTATATAATAAGGATAAATAATATTCTTACATATATATATATATATATATATATATATATATATAGATTAAAGCTCAATATATGTGCGTTAGGTAATAACTATTTTTTCTTTTTCATATGATTAAACAAACTATAAGTTTATAGTAGCTCTTACGACAATTTGAAAGCAAAAAATTATTGAGAATAAAGGGAGTTAACTTGTACTTCGTTTAAAAAATTGCATTTGTTCACATTTATTACTTTTATATTTCATAGATTTTTGGAATATATGTGTACGTATGTCATATGTAAGTAATGCAACTCATATGTCACATACAAAATAATTTACATCCATGAGATAATAATTTTATGTGACTTTATGTATCAATTATGCCTAGTTTGAAATTATTTTTTGTATATTTAATTTAATTCGTGTATATATTTTTCTAAACAATTTACGAATAATTAGATAAATAAAATAGATAATATTTTTTGTGATACGAATTTCCATAAATATTAGAGTATGTTAAAGCCCAAGTTTTCTTATTCTATCAAAACGACACGTATATATTATATGTTACTTATGCATAAAACTTTTACCGAGATTTATAAAAATATTAAAACAAGACAAATTTATTTACCTTATTATTGCAAATAACTATGCTATACTTTGTATATATTTTTTTTAATTATAAATTTAATAATAAAGAAATATCTTTATTTTGATGTGTTTTTAACGATGAGATCGTTATGTTAAAAAGTGAAGAAGAAAAATTTTCGCATTATACAACATTTTCAGTGGTATACATGTAATTTTATTCTAATTATAAATTTGTATTATTGTACTACTATTAGAATTAAAACTAACCCGAATTTTACATTAATGATGTTTTGTTTGGATAATAATTATAATTATTTATGGTATCGTTTCAACAGTAATTTAAGAATATTATTTGGTTGGCAGTTTATATAAATTTCATTATTTAAAATCCATTATCCTATATGATATTTTTTTAAATAAACTGATAAATAAATTACATAAGGCTGTTTATATTTAAAAAAATGATCTTAAACTAAAAATAATTATTCATCAAATCTTCCACGTAAAACATATTTATTAAATGTAACAATAATTCCAAGATTTTATATTTATATTTAGGGAAAATGTAAATTTGAATTTTATAAATATATAATATATTTATTTATTTTTTTTAACTGTGAAATTTGTTTTTTAAAATTTTTTTTTATCATTTTCAATATCAATGAATTATTTATATTTATATTTATATTTATAACAATTTTCTGGTAAAATTCGTGATCAAGAATCAAAAAATGATAGCTTTAAAATTAATAGTTATGAATATTTATGATAATAATAATCTGTACATTTACCCTGTAGATACCTGTAATATATAACCTATAAGTCAATTTTAAATTCGAAAATAAGTTTTAGTATCTGCATGGGTTGTAGGATGGAAGACAACAAAGGTAAAAGGTCGAAGGCAAAAGAAACGTGATAGCACGTCTCTCTAAGCTTTATATATACTTACATAGAAAAATGTGATGCAATTCAACCTTTCTTTCTCTTTCCGCAACCTCGACTATATTTAATCGAAGATTTCGCTATCCCTTTTTCTCCTTTATCTTTTTGAAAAAAGAATAAGGTAGTTTTGCATCTAAGCTATTACCTATAAATCAGCTATTATCATTATAGTTTTTTGTTTTTTTTTTATGATTTCTTATCTGTGTTGTAGAACTTATTACTGGTAAGGGTGGTCAGGATATATTTATTCGATTATTTAATGCTCTTTCCCGTTAGACTTTCTCGTTATGCAGCGAATCTTTTGTGGAATGGTAGACGGATTTTGGGGTTTCGTCCCTGATTGATTATAATTATTCTCATGTAGCAGTATATTTATAATTCTTTGCTTTTTTAAGTAATTGGAAGTTTAATTACTTATTAATAATTAATATTTGAGATGGCCTCCTAATGAAAATGTAGCGAGTCGTTAAATGAAATTATATAAATTTTCTAGAATAATATTTCATATATGGATATATAATAATATATTTCAAATGCTTATAAAGGGTTTACAAATAGCTAATGAATAAATAAATGAAATGAATAAACAAATCAATATGTTTTGAATTAAATTTATATTAATAATTATTCAGATCCTATTTTTTTACTTTATGTTTATTCTTACTAATGAAAATAGTAATCATAGAAGTTTTCATAGAAGATTTTCTTTAAATGTGCCTTTTTTAGTTATAAGTTTAGTTTATTTAATGGTAAATTAGATTATTAAATTTTATTTCTTAATATTTATTATAATAGATAGAAAATTGAATTTTCAAATGTATACAATTTTTTAATTGAATTTTAATACAATAAAATATTTACAATAAAAGTTTTAATTAGAATTATTCTGCAGATTTAGAATAACAATTGTAATATAAATTAAAGAGCAGAAAAAATTGTCACATTAGGGTCATGAGATTATTATTATATAGCTTACTTATGAAAATTTAATGATTTGCATTTTCTTATTCAACATTATTCTAACTTGATATATTATTTTTAAAACAAAATTCTATAAAAACTAGTCTATAAAAAACTAAATAATTAAGAAATATCTGACCCAATAACTGTTGTTAAATATTTATTGAATTTAGTCAGTGATATATATATATATATATATATAAATATATAGATGTATACAAAATTTCTTTCGAATAAAATTATATTTATTTTAAGAAATTTTGAATATAATTAATTCCATTAATTATTTAGTTTTGAGATTCGAATTAAAAATGTGACATATTCATCTGGTTTAATAAAATTTAATCAGAAATTCATTATACGTATTTTGTCTATATTTTCAAAAATAATATTCTTTCCATATACTTTTATACCTTTCATTTATAAAAATGCAAGTTACGCAAAATTTGTCGTCAAAGATAAACGATTAATTTTATTTAAATTTTATTCCTTTTATAATACTTATTTTATTTAAATTTATAAATTGTAATACTTTCACTTTTGTTTTATTTTCACGAAAGATATAAATATATATATAATAAATCACATAAAAACTAACAATGACAATAAAAAACAAAGACTGATGAAATAAGTATATATTTTAATTATTTCGTAATCTTGTACTGATAATATAATAAGATCTTATTATATTATCAGCTTTATCATTTAAAAAACTTTTAATTAGAAATTTGTACTTTACTTTCATCGGGAAACATTTTGTTCAGTCATGTGGCAAATAATCAAATGCTTTGGAATTCTTTGTACATATGCTGGAGACAGTTTCCCTTATTTTTAACAACTAGATATTTATCAAATTATAAGCAGAAATTATTGATTGTTAATATGGAGATTATGATTGGTAGATTCGTTGATCTGTATCTGTACAGATGTTTATCATTTATGTCGATAATATAACTAATGATGTAGTGAGGTGCAATGGAGGATATTTTGTTTCTTTTTGAAAAATATTCATGTATTTTTAAATTTAATATTAAAGTAATATTGTATTTACAGTAGATGGCTTTTTTTGTTAAGAAAATGTTTGTACTTAAAATCTTAATTACTAATATAACAACGAAAGTACTCTTGTAAAGAAAACTTTAAATAAGGATTCACCTCACAAGTATATATCTAGTTTTTTACTTAATTATTATTATCATTATTATTGTATCATTGTATAATAGTTGTACATTTTAATAAGGATATACGATACAGTAATGTCTGTGGCTGATTCATTACTCTCAAAATATGAAAATGCCCATGATTAAAAAAAAGGAAAGTAAATATTATTATTTTAAAGTACTAATCTTAAATTTTTTAATACTAAATAAAAAACTTCGTATGATACATATATATATATCATATGAAATTTAATTATCGAGAATATATAAGATTAATTGACGTGTAAGAACATCTTGTCAAATAAAAATTTTTTATTAAACATCAGTAGTTAACGAAGTGCATATATTTATAAAACTTCCACACAATCGAATATTTATTTCGAAAAATTTGGACATAATTAAAAATATTACATTGTTTTAATAGGGAAACGTGACAATTAATTTTTCTTCCCGATTTTGACGAAATTCGTTGCCAATGAGGTTTCCAGCTGCAAATGAATTATAATAGTTTAATAGTCGTAAAATTTTTATATCTACATAAACTTATTGGAAATAGAATTCCAAATTAAGATTATAAAAATCATCGTTTCATTGTGATTATTTTAATCTTAATTTTAATTTAACGACCTTTATTATCGTATGAGTTTGCTGCTCGGATAGTAATAATATAAAATTGAGAATACCGGGAGCTAAAAAATTAATAACCGAGTCTCGATGTCGTCGATTCCCAACTCATTAACGACGTCTTCGTGCCCTCTGGATATATTTGCAACGACTTTGTCGAGACATCTTTCTCCAGCATCTACCAGCCATCTGAGCCACTCGAGTTACGCACGCCCGTGGATTTTTCCGCAACATCATCAAGAAGAACAGAATGAATCCATTTATCTGAGTTTTAGGTTTCTTCTTCTTACAGGCCATACTTTTCTCGTAAGATGGCTGGTCGAAGTTCCCTGTGAATTTACAGTTTCATGGAATTCGTACGACAAATGGGCACATTCGAACGATTATTTATTCTTGCCCGAGCGCTCCCTTGACTTATTTAGGACTTTTATTTAATCCGAAATCTTTATGAATTATGAAATCTTATGCGACGTAAACTTAGAACATCGCCTTTTATTAGTCTGTTTTTTTCTTTTACGATTCAATCACAGTGACTGGCAAATAAATGCTTATTTCATACATTGGCGGATTTGAATTAATAATTTAAATGGATTTTTCATTTTATACAAGAAGTGTTTTGAATGGATCGATAGAAGAATGTACATTTGAGTTGATTTTTCCCCTATCAAGTACATTAAAATGTTCGTGACAAATTAATTTTAGCAATTATGAAACAATGTGCAATGCAACTGTCCTCGATAGTCGCTGCATGAATAAATCTAAATATCGAAACTTTAAATATCAAAAACTAAATGGACTTTCAATTGGAATAAGTAAATTAATAATAAATTCGAAGCGATTTTATAAAAATTTAATATAACGAACGAATTCGCTTATAATTGCTTGTAATTGATAAAAGTTAAGATTATTTAGATATTTTCTCTAACCTTTGAGATTAAGTTGATTCCCACGTCAAGTAGTCTCTATACTCTCCTTTCTCCGTTATGTTATGCAATAATATGGTGTTTAATTTTGTTCGATGGAGTATACAACACGCGACAGTTCCTTTATTCCCTTTTATCACATGATTCGACGCGGGCGACAATTTTCCAATTGGACTGTAAAACCGAGCTTTAGCTTTTTTTCCTGCTCTTGCTGCAAATTTCAATTTTGAAGGGCTATTATTTTAACTGCCGTAACATGTACCTTTCATCTTAATGTAATCGAAAGTGACGCTGTTTTGTTGACGAAACAACAGGCGGCCTTGTTATGGACTGGTTTCTATAGGAAACGTGGCTTGCGCGTATTTCACACCGCTGACTTCAATTTTCATGTATTTCGTGAAGTACTCTGTATACGGAATCGGGTGAAAATGAAAAATTCATTTCAATCAATTCAGCTTTTTCTTCTTTTTATTCTGTTTTTTTTTTCACCTTCCTCAGTCTCCCAATTTTACAAATTATTGATCGAAGGCGAATGTAGTTTTATATTAATTTCAACGCTACGATTAACGTAGATAATACATTATGCAGTTTATCTAATATTTTCCAATTAATATTGATAATAAATATTATTATTAGGGCATTTTGTCATTTAACTTTCATTTTTATAATTATATACCAATTCAATCAATCACGATATAATAGACGTTTTTTCACGGTATATCATACCTAGTTATTGGATTTGTCGTTAATAAATTTTATTGTATAAATTATTTTATATTTTTGTTATTTATTTGATATTTTCTCCAATTTAATTTTGATGAGATTTCGTGTGCTCATATTGAATTACAGATTCGTCACAAATTTTTTTTTTTTAATACCACAATCGTGTAAAAACATTATGATTGGTGAAAACATATTTATGATTAACGTTACTTTATATGTAGATCATCGGTACGCATTATACATTATAAATATACAAATAAAATTGCAGTTAATTAACTTTTTATTAATAATAACTCTATCTCCGCCAATCAATGAAGCGAACAACTAATTGAAAAATAGAAATGAGTGCAAATTAATATTAATGGTTGAAAATTACAATGAGCAATTACGATCTATTGTTCTGTAATATAAAAGAATAAAAAAAAAATAAAAAAAAAAGAAATAAAAAATTATACGTCCAAGATAATTCATCATACAACGACAAATCAATTTCTTATAGCTAACTGGAAGTTTCACTTATCTCTCATGAATAACAAACGTAGGATGGAACTTATCGAGCAATAATAATTTTTATATATTTTTACGATACTTTTTATAGAAACTGATAATAATAAAAAAATTGAAAAATTAGATAAATATAAACTTTGAATATTTCAGAGGATTAAAATTTATTAATTTTTTTTTACATATGCTGACTATAATATTTTATTAATAAATATTTAAATATGTTGAAATAATTTCACTGTACTTAAATAAAATTTTTGTTTTAATGTACGAATATAATTGAAATTACTATAATACTTATAATTTAATGCCTATTAATATAAATAATACACAATATATTTTCAAATAAATTTGAATAAATAACTTATTGTTTAAGATCGGAGCACTTTCCACAAAAATTAATTCTCCGAAATTTGTTATTCGTTCTAGCTCGTGAAATCGTAAACATTGACTCCGAAATTTTTCGATGATTTTAAAGCTTTTGCTTGCGAACGTCCAGTAATGTTTATCTAATCTCCGCATAGCAATGAAAGTTCGGATTCTCCAAACCATCTATCTCTCTCGGTTAAAACTCCATGACACGGATCACTCGTATGTCTGCCTTGGCAGGATGAGCATGGAACAGATGATATATCGCAGCAGAGCCACCACGGAATGAACGAGCCTTGAGTTTTCGTGTGCGTAACTATTAGGCTTGTAGGCACTCACTGTAACAACATCATTCAGCCACACTTCATAGCTAAGACACCGCAACTTCTGTATTCAAACGTCACTGTATTCGCAGATATACTTTGGATTCAGGGTACTGAGACGTCACTGTAACCGGAGCTACACTCTGAGGTTCTGGCACTAAGACGTCACTGTAACCGGAACTGTTCTCTGGATTAAGAAGACAATGACCGACCACTTCATCTCGATAAATGCCACAGCGCGCACTACCAAGGTACACTGAAGTATTGAATCATTATATTTAACATCAAGAGGAGGACTCGTACCTAAAGTACCACACGTGACACTTATACAAGGAGTGTCAAGGATTTACGCCCTTGCACTTTTCAGTGTAACAATTCCACCAGGCCCACTACAACAAGAGCACCTGGAGATTTACAACCTCCAACCTCGACTTGCGGTGCACCCTATCTTCACGTTAAAAAGCCACTAAGTAACGGTAAAATCTTAACGATTCTCATCACCAACGTAGAATCATAATTATATATTTTAAAATCTCAACGATTCTCATCACCAACGTAGAATCATAATTATGTATTTTAAAATCTCAACGATTCTCATCACCAACGTAGAATCATAATTATGTATTTGTAAATTGAAACTCAATATATAGCACGAAAAACAATTATGTTGTTTACTGAATTGGAGCATTAACCTCTAACTTATTTACACTATTCCACCAGTAAATTGGTGGATATGATCTAATCCAACCATCTTGGTCCTCGGACTACTTGGTGGTGACTGGAATTCCGAACACTTATTATTTAATATAAATTTTAACATTCGATAATGTTTATATAATATTTCTTTTAAATTTATATGTTATTGTGTCTATTCTCTAATTATATGATTTGTATGTAAAACGTACTTAAACTATTCCACGATTAAAATTAATAATTTTTAGGCTATAAATTTGTAAATTTATCTGTCTTTTTATCTAAAATTCGTGCGACATTTTTACTTTCTTCTAATGAAAGTTTATTTATATACTCACTGTAATCAATACGAGTCTGAAGATAATTTTTCAATTTTAGAATTATACGGAATTTAGAGGCATTCGTATATCGAATATCGAATTTTTTTTTTTTTTCAAGAATAATTTTTTACGTTTATAAATCTATTGTTATTAACTAAATTAATAAATTAAATTTTTTAAATGAAATGAATTTAAAATTTTTAAACATTTTAACAACATTTTTCAATGAAACGTTATAGGTTAAATTATAATTTTTTTATACAACATAGACATGATAAACCGAATTTTCTTTTCAAGTAAGAACTAGGGAATTTCTAGGAAAAATCTTTCGATACTAAAATAAAGCCTTATAAACTATTTGTAAACATTCGTGATTATAAATTTTTGTAATTATTGTATTTTGAAGAGATTTGGTTCGTTAATGATATACTCTTATATTCTTTCATAAAAACATTCGTCCCATCGGAGTAAGATATCTCAATGACAATTAATAAGTCAAGACATTTTATGTATAATAAATGTTTAGACATACGATTGCGAGAGGAGGATTATTCGTATATCTGCTTTTACCTTACGCGGATATCATACACCCACGAAAGATCTATTGCCGTAGGTTCAACTATTTTTCTCATTTATAAGCTTGTTCAAAGGTAATAATAATAATATTAATATTATTCATATATGCTTAAGGTGGCATGCTTCTCTGTCTTAAGTCTTTTTTTTAATAATTTTCTCATTGTTTTAACGGTGAATTTTATTAATTTTTATATACACATTTCACTCTATAGTCTATTTATAATGTTTATCGCAGTCATTTAATCTACAATAATTCATTAGAATGTTTATTAATTCAAATCTTGTAAATCTAAGCGGCATTTTATTTTACTTTATTTATTTATGCTTTTAATTTATTTCCAATTTTTATTGCTTATTTATTTTCTTAAATTTTTTGTTTCAGCTATATGATAAATAAGTCTTATAATTTTTTAATCATTATTTAATATAAAACGATCAAAATGTTTTTTTGCAATTAATATAAGATTTTATAAGAACAAATCATAATATAGTTTTAAACTCTTTTAAACGCATAAATCTTGTATTTTAATTTATTCGAGAATATTATAATACTCTGTGATAATTCTAAAATATTTATAAATTATGCAGGCGTATGTCGTAAAAAAAAAAAAAAAAAAAAAAAAAAAAAAAAATTGATTGTGTTGTAAAAACTAATTTATTTGATATGTATTTAAAGGTTATATAAATTTCATTCTGTATAAATTATTTTATCTATATTACTTATATTATTGCTATTTTATTATTATCAGAGTTTTATACAGGCGTTGAAAATTTTATTATAATTTTTTTTTATTTACAAATCAGTTTTCTCTTCGAAAAATCACTTAATTACTGATAAGATGAAAATTTCTTGATTCGTTTCTTCATTTATTTTATTGAACATTTTAAAATAATTTATAATTAATTAATATAATTAAACTTATTTGCTTATCAAATGTACAATTACTCTAAGCCTTGAGAATCAAACACTGCACGATTAATAAGTTAGTCCAAAATTCCTTTATGTTTTTAATGAAAGTTTTTAATATAAATGTTGTTCGTATATCTAATCCCTTCTTATATCTTATATCGTATATTTAAATAATTTTTTTTTTTTTTTTTTTTTTTTAATACTTCAATTCTACGTAATTATCAAAAATACGTTATTTTATTAAGAACCAAGAAGCTTATGTGTATTGATGATGACTAATATCAATACAATTTGTTTTCCCGAAATTTTAATTTTGTTAGTTATTTAGTATATTTTAATTAATGTTTTTAACTAATATTTTAATATATTTTCAATAAATATATACATTAAAGAGCCGATGAAGTAAGCTCGAAGACAAATAAAACTTCGTCTGAAATTGGCTTGCTAATTAGCTAAATAGAGTTCTGTTTCATGTACTAATGAGTGCAGAACTAAGAAATTACGTTGCTTAAAATGAAATGAAAGTGTGCTTCGTTTATAATTTCTTTAACAAATTACATTCGATTCTTGATTTAAAATGAATATCGCTGAAACAATTTAAGATCTCGTTAACAATTTCTACAGCTTCCTCAGAAATGGAATTATATTGTTATAATTCTTAACACAATTTTATAATTTGGTGAATTTCTTGATACCTTACAACCAAAAAAATTATTCTAGTAATTCTGAATTTCCTTTGGAGAATCTGTGCTTTCTGTCGACCACCATTCATTTTTTCTGCAATATACTTTATACAATATTGTATTTTCATTTGAAAAAAAAAAAATATATATCAGTAATTTCAATTATTTGAGTTTGATATAAATCGATAAATTCTCTTATATGTACATAATTTATAAGGGAAACAAATTTGCTTAATCCCGATAATATTCGATTGAAGGCATTTTATTTTGACTCATTTATATTTTAGATCTTGCGATGTTATATGTTTAAAAATACTGTCGTAAATGCATTACTATTTGCAATCTAAAATTAATATATATTTTTTGCTATGTACAATTTAACGAACGGGATAAGTTTATATTGCGCATCTGAGAAAATACTGTTGGTAATTTAATGTATAAATTTTTTGCAAGTAGTAATTATAATGGATAAATAATATTACCCATTTATTAATATTTTATTGATTTGCTTAAAATAACGTTGCTATTGTAAGGAGCATTTAATTAACAAGGAAAAAAGGGAACCTTCATTATACCAAGATCTAATGTGCTTAGTAAATAGGGCGTAGCGTGGTTTATTATATATTAAAGATTATAAGTGATTATACAGTACTAGAAGATGAAAATCAAATAATTTCCTTCTAACATAGGCAACGCAGCTGTGCAGAGAAGAACAATATATTGGGGAAAAATTATTTAAAATAAGGATCATCATCACCTACATATTATGACATTTGATCTCATTTTGTCGTATTTGTAGTTAAAATGATTAATTACCGAAAATTATAGAGTTTGCTTAATTTAGAGGGTGGATGAACCAATTTTCTATTTTTACTATTTATAGTTGAAGAATTTAAAAATATATTTCTAACTCACATTTTGAGCATTTTTTAAGATAAACAATTTGAATAAATTTAGCACAACGCACAACGCACAAAAAATGAATTTCTTCTAATTAAGTTTTTTAATTTGTCTATTGCATATATTAATACATTAATTCATCACTATTTATAACCATATATTACTATTACTCAATATGTATGATTTATTAGCAACGTAATATACCTAAGCTCTTAATGTTTTGTAATTTTTAATTTAAATAACAATGTATTTTAGAGTTCTGAGTTATATTATAACCGTTGTATTAGATTTACTTGATTAGTATTCTGAATTAATAATATTTTGATTTTTATTTGAAATTAAAACTTTAGAAACACTTTTTTGAGTACTAAAGTTTTCGTCTAGAATAAAAAATAAATAATTGTTTTTTGAGCTTCTATATTATTTAGCATTCATAATTCATTCTTTTTTGTAATTAATCGTAAATCTAAATTTAATGATGATAAATATTGTTATTTTTCGTTATATATATATATATATATATATCTATACGTACATATATAGATGTTCTGTCTGGCAGTCTGCTAATACATAAAATAAAGATTCAAAAAAATGAGTTTAACCATCCACATTCGCTATTTATTCATTTGAAAATAGGTAATATATATATATATATATATATATATATATATGTATAAGATTGACATATAGAGGCTTAAAAATAAACGAGTTTCATTGTTTTTTGTTTTAACTATTTACGTTCGAGCATTTTTTATCTTTCACTTTTTCACTTTCTTACATTCTATATTTTCAAGATATACGCTCAATTTTGTTATTATAGTTAACGAAACCAATTTGTAAAACATTATAGTTGTATGTGTAATATTAAATTTTAACATCAATTTTTTATCGTAAAAATATTTCAGAACTATTTGGTGATAATATTGATTTCATTTATTTTTTATGTTATGTAATATAAATATTGCTTTTTTATATAGAAATTAATTTAGATAATATTTCATTTTCAATTGAGTAAATAATGAACTCTTACAGGGAATTTAAAGCTGATGTAAGTTTTCGTTAATACATAAAATAAAGATTCAAAAAAATGAGTTTAACCATCCACATTCGCTATTTATTCATTTGAAAATAGGTACGATATATATATATATATATATATATATATATGTCTTATATATTTCTCATATATTTCTAAGCAAAATAAAAATTTTCGGAGAACCATTATGTGACAGTGTTAATCTACTGATACGTTCAATAGTTGGAATATCTTTTAGTAGATATGATATAATGTTATATTGAAATGTGTTATATATCTCATTTAATAAAGTAATTCATCGTTTATTTCTAGATATAAAAATGGTTAAGAGTATTAATATATTATTCTAATGTTTAGAAATATTTATTAAATCTGATATTTCATCTGGTACATTACCATGATGTAAACAAATAAGTTAACAGTGCCAGACACTTAGGGAATAGAAGTTTATAAATATTATAATATAATTCTTTATAACTGAATAAAATAAAAATTAATTAATTAAATGTTTTTGTAACTAAATTATTCGTTGTATAACTGATGAAAACAACCATTAATATTTATATATAATAAATTTATTAAATTAAAGAGCGAAAATTGAAAAGCTTCTATACGAAAAAAAGATATAATTTATTTTTTAACATAGTTTATAAATAATATTAATATATTAATATTATTAATTAACAAGTATCTCATATCGTATATAGTAGCCTTCAGACTAAAACTTACATAAAATTTGTAAAGAATGAGTTTTCACATTTAAATTAAATTTAAAGGCATTTTATTTTTAGACTCTTTCAATGTAGATTATATAAAGTGTATTTTGCCTTTATTCATTGATGAAAATAAACGAAAATATATACATAAAATAAATACATAAAAAAAAACATGCGTGAATTAATAACTCAATATATTATTTTATTTCATTGTATGTTTAATCTATCTAAATTTATTATAAACTTTTCCATATAATTACTTATGGCAAAGAATAAAATTCAAAAAAGTGATTTTATTATATCGCTTTATATAGAATAAAAATTACAAGAACAAAGATAACTCGGATAATTTATTAAAATTATTTATAATGTATATAAATATAAAGATTTTACGAATGATTTTATTTAATTAGATATTAGAATTTAATCATTTTTTATTGAATATTTATTATTCCCCTTATAATTTTTTATCTATTAAATTACCCAATGAAAGAATATTTATTTGAATTTTATTAGAGCTAAAAATTCTTATATAAATTTTGTAAGAATTGTTTTTCGCTCTTGCAGTCATATATGCTTATGCAGTTTCGATACTTTTGTATTTTTGATAAATAATAACTTTTCTTACCTTCTTCTTAGTAAACTATGTATATACAAAATATATATAAGTTTTCTTTATTCGAGATATAGTTTTCTATTATTAATTATCGAGGTTTATTTTAAAGTCAGATCAGAGATTAAATTGTATAATCCTCTAATTGCTTTAAGTGCAGCATTTTATTTATTCTTTTAATACGTAATATTTATTGATATATTATATTAATAATATAAATTAATTACTTATCGTTGATTTTCTCCTCTGTAAACAATTTTATAACGTATTCAAAGAGACTCGGTTATTTTATTTTATATCGGGTTGTAGAAATTTATAACAATTGTGCCATAACATGTCGGTACTTTTTAAACGCTCGATATTTTTATAAAAACTTTTATATAACATTTTATTATTTTTGGATTTTAAATTTTAAATGAAAAGTTAGAGATTTTGTAGACCACATTAATTGTTGTCCATTCAAAATAGTATTCGTATGGTGCAAAGCTCTCTCTTGCTCTATTTTAATTAAGTATCGATATTTATTTACTAATAATATATGAGAATTAGTTGGTTCCAACATGTTTATGATAAAAAATGGTTGATAATTAATTGTTTACATTACGAGAAAAATTTTCCTACTCTAAACTTTGCCGTTGATATCCTTTTGCCATTTTACCATCTACGAATGTTGGAATCGATCATAATGCGTATAATATTTCAAATACTGACAATCGAATATCAACTTATATATTTTTATTTCCCTCTATTTTTATAATTTTGTAACTATTCAGACAGTCTACTGTCCGTTTTGCAAATATCATTAATAGTAATATCTGCTTACTAGATCAGACTTGCTACATATAGAAGAAGCTTTTATCGATTTCCTATGACCTTTTTATTTGTATGTATTTGCTAGTAATATTATTTTTACCATCTTTATGTAAATGTAATCAAAGGCTGAGATTCATTTATTCGTGGCTTATTTTATCTTATTAATGCTTAAATGTTTTCATTACTTTTATGTAAAATCCATCATACTTTAATAGTGCATTGTTATTTTAGATTTCATTTTGCAATATGTAAGAATTGAAAATACTAGCAGATACATCGTTCAATTGAGTTCAGTTAAATTTATTTTATATAAATTTTAAAATAAATTTATATTAAATAAATATTAAGGATTTAATATTGCAAAATTTTTCAAAAATCGACAACGGACGTGTGTAAGATATAAAATGTTATAAACCAGCAGATTAAGGAATCTTAAAGAAATGAAATTACTGAATCTGTACATAGTCACAGTACCTAGACAATAATTTTTATTTTATTATATAAATAATATGTATCTTTGAAAAAATAAACTAGCAGTTTTATCTTATATTCAATCTTCTATAGAAGTTAGTAATTTTATATAAGTTACATAGTTTTATTATTATTATATATATAATAATATAGTTAATATCATTGAATTAGCTGAAATTAGCTTAATTTTTTTATGATTAATAATAAGTTCTGAAAATATATTAATGCTAATCAATTCTTTTCAAAATGATATATTATATCGCATCTTAATTGATATATGATATATATAGCTATACAGCTTTATATAAGACAAAAGTTCTTATGTGTATTTAATTAATCCAATTTAGTTACGGCTAGCATGTACTTAATTGTAGAATTTCTGCTATTTTAATTCATTACTAAATATTCTTTTTAAAAATATAGTTAGAAAAATATAATTTTCCATTAAATGTATATTAATTATTTTGTATTATAAATAACTATTAATTATAAAGAAGTATTGACTATGCAAAGACCAAGTAATCTTGTATTTAAATTATCAAATAACGAAATAAATAATTAAATTTATCATTAAGTAGATGTGGACTTGTTTAAATTCTACTCTTAAAAAGTCTTATTCCTCCTTAAAATCACTTTCGTTAACGCAATGTTAACGAAATTCTTGGAATACAATTTATGATTGAATTAATGCTAATTGTTTTGAATTTGTCTAGTATATATATATATATATATATATATATATATATGTGTGTGTGTGTGTGTGTGTGTGTGTGTGTGTGTGTATACATATATATAATGATATATAATTTTAAACATATATAAGTATCTATAGAAATTATTTCTTGTAAATTTAGAAGGAAAGGTAGAATCAAAACTTAGAGGAAAGGAGCATGTACATTTTAATTGTTAATTTACAACCAGTTGGATTACTTATTTACATATTTTGGAAGAGATAATGCATATGGAACAAGTTTTTGAAAAAGTTCGATACTAGCTCGACTTGCTTATAACAGATGGCATGGAATATAAGGATTATTATATTAGTTCGTTGTCCGAGTTGCCCACTGTGTACTAGTGGCATTCCAAGTAAACAGAATATTGTTTAGGTGTAAGAATAATTGAAGATAAAAAAAAAAGTATAGTGTTTTATGTGAAAAGTTTTTAATATAAGTTTTTTTACAGATAAAAATAAAATAGGTAAAGGATACAATTACAGATTTCATTTATTCATAGCTTGAACAGTTATATTTAAACAGCCTTAGTGAAACTAAAATTGGTGAGCATCGTAAGAAACGTGATCTGGTAGTTTTAATTATAATATATATAATTATACATATTTGAGGGAATACTGTAATACAAAAATATTTATGCAAGCGTAGATACGATTTCTCAATGAACTAAAATAATGTTTACAATTTATTCTTACAATTCTTATATTATTTAGTATTAGTCCAATCAATTTTAATATTTAATCTTAAAATTTATAATGTTCGAATAATCAAACTCAGTATTTTAATATCATATTTTAAGAAAAAAAAAAGAAAAATATATATATATTTCTTCTACAAATTATCGCTTCATTTTGTGTGTAAAATTAAAAATGTTTTTTCTAAAGCTAATTAGAAGCATGACATAATGAAATAACTAAAAAGACTTGGAATTTTTTATTCCTCATTGTATTATAAGAATTACTTATGATATCTATTTCAGTTCCATTAGAGTCATTATTCTGATTAAGTATTTCATAATGCGTACATATAAATTATTAAATATTAGAGTAATTTTTTTATTAATATATGAGTGGATTTCATAAATTTATTTACTAAATTTATCTAAAAGCATTTTAGATTTAATTAGTCGATTGAAATTTAAAAGAAATTTTATATGACAAGAAATTTAAAACGTATTTTGTATGGTATATTCTGTAAAAATATTATATGATATTAAAAAAAAAAAAAATGATTTTATGTATTTAATAAAGCATTATATTATTATTTTTGAGTAAGGTTAATAAGGTTTGCATAAATAATCATGAATTAATTGTTTTGATTTATATTTAATTACATCTCAGATCGAGCATTCGACAAATTGAATAAGAATTTGTTGTTATTAGAAAACTACTATAATAATAAAAACTAAATTTTGTTTTATAACTACATTGTACATTGCTACACATACTATAAATTGTATTAATTATTATAAAAGATTCTTGAGTAAAACTATTGTTACTTTATAAATAGGAAGTTAGAAATAACGTTTTATTTGCAAAAACTGTATAATAGATAATAAAATAAAACGATTGTTGCTTCCGTTTTGTTTATCTACTATAATAAAATGAAACATGTTGTTCATGTTTTAGTTATTTAAGCTTATAGAAATATAACAATTGAAATTTTTCTAATTTAAATATTTCATAAATGGAAATGCACGTAAAAATGCAACACATATATGACAAAGTTTTTAAATAAAATTACATAAAATACAATAGCCTTAAATAAATAGATAAACATTATATTTAATTTAATAGGACGATTTCGGTATATGAAATGAACGAAATAGACCTAGAATTAAGTGATAAAAAATTGTATCGACGTTTATCAAATAGGCCGGAAGACAGAGATGAGAAAGCACATCGAAAAAATGTAGTTTGCATTTATAAAGGAAAATATTGAATATAGAAAAGAAATACAGTATGAAAAGTAATTTCTTGAATTTGTAATTTTTTCTTTTTCCAATTTTCCCTGTATGTATGAGCATATATATCTATATCTGTCTCTCTCTCTCTCTCTCTCTCTCTCTGTGTGTGTGTGTGTGCGCGCGCGCGTAACATATTCATGTATTTTGTATATAAAAATGTGTTTTTAAATGTCGTTTTCACTCTTAGGTAATTCTGATAAAAATTTTTAGAAACTTCAATTGTTTTTATAAAAATTGAAAATAGCTTATAATTTGAAATAATTATTATTCCGCGTAAATTTATTATAATCATTTCAACTAATTATTCTGAGATACAGTATGAAGCAGAATTTCGATTCTTATCAAAAATAAAGAAAGAACAATGAGAAGAGAATGAGAGATGGTATAAAAATTTCTAATATAAGCAAGGAATAAAGCATACAGTATCTCATCAAGAGTATCACTTCAAATTCATAGTGAAAAGAGTAATAATTGCTTTATTATGCACTGAGTGAGTAAAAGAAAAAATCGATACACCCATTGTCATTCTTTTACGTGAGAGGAAAAAGCTTAAGATACAACGATCCGTATCTTATAATTATAATTATAAAAGTGAAGAAGGCAATAACAAGGTATTTGGTCGATTCACTAATAAACACAATGTCATCGTCCCTATTAATTCCATTATATATTAAATTTACGTACTCTCGACCAAGTATCGAGCATTTTCAAAGAGATCTATATCGATATCGATTATAATTAAAATTATCGCTTAATTATGGCGAGTCTTCGTGTCTAGATATAAATCATGAGCACGAAAGAGATTTCGTTACATGAGGCCATTTATGGAGATGGATATATATATATATATATATATATACATGCGCGCGCGCGCGCGTGTGTGTGTGTGTGTGTGTGTGTGTGTGTGTGTGGTACAGTACATTTGTTCGTTTTCATTTTAACGATCTGTAAAAAAAAACCTTTATTAAATTATGTTATATTAAGTAAATTATAGAACATATATATATTTAATTTGATGCCTAAATGTTTCATCAATTCAATTCTTGAAAATCGTGACTACCAATTTACAATATTTATGAAGTATTAAAATTAAATTACATTTAACATAAAAAATTATTCACTTTGTTATTTTACACAGAATTAATTACAATTACTTAAATCATAAAGACATAATTTACAACAATTCTAACAAAATCAATAGAATCCATGATTAGCAAAATTATAATGTAATTAAATTGTAAGAAAATTAATTTTTCTCTTATTTCAATAAGAATAATAACTTACAAACTTTCAATATTAGCGTTAAAACTAAAGGTATGTTTAAAATTTGTTAACTAAGTGTGATATATGAAGATATGTCTTCTTTACAATTAACAAAATCATTTTGCATGTATTTACATTTTGTATGAGAGTGTGTGTATACGCAATTTAAAATTTATTCTTATTTATATTCAATCGAAAGTGATTAATTCAATGGTGTTTCCATTATTTTAAAGAAACATTATATTCTGAATGAAATGAACCGAAAATGAAAAGATTCGCATAATTAATGAGTTTTTAAATAATTTAAATAAACTTTGCATTAAAATCAAATTACTATTAAAATAGAAATTATAACAGTTGAAAATTATATAATAAAAAAAAAAAAAATATATATATATATATATATATATATATAATAAAATAAAATTATACTATAAAAACATTGAAATTTTATAAAATATTTACGTAAAATTGATGACATGATTCCCATTGTTTATATAAATTATTTAATTATATTATAATTTATATTTTTCTCTCAATGTTCACTCATATAAATTATTAAATTTTCTTATTCTTTTATACGCGATAATCGATACATCCATTAATAAATAAAAGTGAAAGTAATAATTCAATATATATCTACGATATTCAATTTTATCGCTCAATTCAACGTAAAAACTGATCGTTTACCCTCTCAAGAGAAAGACGTGAAATTGCAGATATTAATGTACAGAATCGTTACAAACTCGTGCATCCATTTTCATTTATACTAATTCTTTGTAGACACCCAATTACTATTCAAACAATAGAGCTAATAGTACGACCGAATGAGGTATTAGGATTTAGAGGTTAAAACTTTGGAAAATAGTTACAAAAAAGCATATCCACTTTGTTATTCTTCATTATATAGTAATGAGAATGCGAGTAAACTTTGATGGTAGCGGGCTCGACACTTTTGTTCTTAGAAACAATGAAAAGAGACTTTTGTGGCTGTATGATTGCTGCTAAAATGTACAACTACTGTTTACATGAATATTTAGTACTTTGTTCTGTACTACTTAACGTAGATTATATTAAAAATGGCTCGCTTTTTTGTCGAGTAGAATTTAGATATTAAGAAAAAAGCTCTTTTTGTTAAATCACATGTAAAAGCATTTTTTGCCAGAGCTTGATGATTTATATAAAGAATTTCAAATATGTTTTTTGTTTTTTTTTTAATGAAAAATGGACGAAAAAAAATTCATATTGCTTTAACATGATATCTTGAACAATTGAGAGTATGTTGGATTTTTTAGATTAATGAAATTTCATATTCCAATATTACTAAAAACGATAAAAATATTCTGGTCGCAATTTGAATTATATGAATCTCTCTCTCTCTCTCTCTCTCTATCTATCTATCTCTTTGTGGACATAGTAATTTGGGATTCTGACATGCTTATTTGTTTCCATATATAAAATAATCACATGCGCATATAATAAATATAATCTATGAAATACAATTATTATGACAAATGTTATAGTGTAGATCAATATGAGAACAAAATTACTCAAGATATTGCGATCCTTTAATGAAATACTAAAGTATAATGGTAATGTAATAAATAGATCTATTTTCTATTTTTTATACATACCAACAAGTAGAATTAATACACAATCATATAACTTTGGAAAAATTTTATATTTCTAGTTTCAAAATTATATTTTTCAAATTAAAAGATAACTAAACCAACAACAAAAAAACATATTAGTACTTACTAATAAAAATATTAATATTTATTTAATATATAACTGTATAAAGAAAGGCGATTCATCAGAAAATAAAAATTATTCGCTATTTTATATAATTTATTCATTTGTCGCATAAATCAAAGGCCAGATGATAGCGAATTTTTGTAGGAAAAATAAATTCTAATGAGCAGCAATCTCGACATTCCTTTTAAAAGGCCGAGAATCCAAATTTTGTATCTAATAAATTAACTTTTATTAATAAGAAATTTATGTGTTTCGTGGTTGAGATTTTCGCATTATTTATTATAGATGCAAGTTGTGACAGACGTTTTTATATGACAAAAATAATTATTGTAAATTTTTTACTGTCAATAGAATAATAATATTTGTAGCGTTCAAATTTCTATTTTCCGCGTTATGCAGATATAAAGTACTTTCATTAATCGCCGTCCTAATTATTCATTTTGATATATAGAAAATTTTTTTTGTCATATATATATATATATATAAAATATAAAAAAATTGTAATTGTTTTATACATTAAATAGTAACTAGACATTATTTAAGTATTTTATGAAATATTATAAAGTAAAGTGAAAATATGCAAGAAAGTAGAAAAGAATTAAATAAATGTATAAATAAGGAACGCAGTCAAATGATTGGCTTTGAGCTCGAATTGATGTATATATGGAAAAAGAGATAGTAAGAAAAGAATTTTTAAATGTAACAAAAAATATTCACGAAGTATCTTCGAATTATTGTAACATAATTTAGAATATACAACGTTGCAGTACTACGTCGATGGAAATAATTTTGTAAATTGAGAAAATTAACGTTTATTATTAAAAAATTAATAAAATGTAGAGAAGGAGATTAGTGATACTATTGTTTACAGTTTAAATTTATAACGAAAAGATTTAAAACTTTAAACTATTTTACTTAAAACTATTTAACTTAAAGTTTAAAATAATTTTTATAAATACGATATTACCACGATGTATAAACAATTGAAAGGAAAATAAAGATTCAAAGAAAGCTTAGAGAAGTCTGATAAAAAATTAATAATAGTAAAATTGTTTTAATTGTAATGACTTTGGACATGGTTCAACAACGTGCTTGAAATGATTGTATTACCGCTATTGATTAATAGATCATTTAGATCCGAGCGTATGGAGTGCAACGAAGGTGAATCAGTCGCCAGAAGAAAATAGAAGAGCATGGATAGTACCTTATTATTTTGTTTTATTCTATGTAATAATTGCAAATTTAATGTTAAGGAACGTAGGGGATAAATTCAATGTTAATGTAGGGTTAAACGTATATTTATGTATTAGTTTAACTAACGAGTGCTTCAATTCGACACAAATGCGTTCAATGATAGACATAAATATATGTTATTCTATTGATATAAATAAGTTAAAATTATGAATCAGTTATATTTGTGAAACAGATATCGATTCTTAACGAATTCAAACAGAAATACAGTTTTCTATCGTATCGGAGAATATAATATCTATAACATCGATATTTTGGCGCAATTTTATTTCTATTACCAACGTAAAAAGAAACTTTGACAAGGAGTACTTTTTTATATAAGAAAAATTGCAAGTATATGACAGAGCTGCTAAATTATCAGAATAGTCGACCTGTAGACGATTGAGATATAGCCGATAGAGCCAATAAAGAATGGAGGAAAGAATATATTTCATGTCACCGTAACATAAAATGAAGACGCGATGGTAATTGGATTTTTGGTGACAGAATAAGATCAGTGTTAGCCCTGAAATAATTTCCTTTTTCTTACAGTTTAACTTATTTGCGATTAATAATTATTAAATTATTATGAAGGTTTATTATGAAGGATATATTTGCTTTCGTATAAACATTTTCTTGAGTTGCAAATTTTTGTTCAGAAATTTACAATAATACAAAAGTCATTCATTATTCCATTTATATTTGTATGAAAAATTAAATTAAAAATTTTAAATATTCATTTGAAATTATCGCCTACTCGCCGAGCACCTATCATTAGTATATATACATTTTTTATTTTCGTATATTTTTTAAATTATTTGAAATAAATTGTAGTTTTTATCGAATAAGTTATTTTTTCATGACTAGAGAAAAAAAAATATCGTGAAAATCTCTTATGCGATCATTTATTTCAGTATTAAATTCAGTACCTCATTTATTTGAATTAAAAATAACAATAATATTATATAAATCACATTGATATATACTTGCAATTACTTTCAAAGCTTTAGTCTTTTCTTTTTAATTTGTAACATATATAATAATATAATTTATTACACACACACACACACACACACACACACACACACACACACACACACACACATATATATATATATATATATATATATATATATATATATATATATACATATACTTAATTTAGAATATATATAAGCTTATATTTATAAAAATTATAATTATGTAAAATTTTGTTTAATTCAATTTATTTTAAATTAGATGAGAATTCGTGAGAAATTAGGAGAAATTGCGAACGATGAGAGTCCTATAATTTACGTTCGATCAATAATTGCCATAATATTGAAGACTAACGTTTCAAAATAAGCGGTGTTTAGTCATAAAGAAATGACAATACTTACGTCGACAATTGCTAATACCATCAATTGTTTTGCATACAAGTTTATTAATACAAGTAAAACGTCATCGTGTCACATCTTTGTATTATTGTTAAGTATTTTTCAAAGGTAAATTACTGCATGTCTTTTAATTAAACTAGTAATTTAGATTGAATCCTTAAGAATAGACTGAGCGAGCCATGTATGCAGACACGCACACACGGACATACGTATAAATGTAAATCGTGTCACGTAATTCTGCCGTATAGTATCTTTAGTAATATGTGCATTTATAATAAAATTTTGTAAAATGCAGTTTTTATGCGTGAGTTTGTATAATACATTAATTAAATCTACGTTTAAATTGGATATACCTAGTTCATTAAATTTGTCATTTTCGTACTTGAGTAATCCGTACCATATTATTTTTATTTATTGTGCATAATATATAATATTTTGTGTACTAAAGCAATACTATATTTTATACATGTTATGTTATAATTTTAATAATGAATAAGGAAAATTTTAATAAATGCACTAAATATTATAATTCTCAGAATATAATAAATATATAAATTTTTCAATATAAGAAAATAATAAAATGTAAATAAAAAAATCTCTTTGAAACTTATACATTGTATAATAAGTAAAATATTTTCATTTTCATTTTTTTGTGTGGTTCAGATCACAGAATAAAAAGTTCTTTTCAATTGAATATGAATCGTTTGTATAATACTTCTATTGCATTACATAAATCCATAGCATCATTAGGATTTATTTAAATACTATTTTCAATTTATTTAACTTAGTACTATATTAGTACTAAATTATGTCATCAAACCATTGTGTGTGAGAGATACCA
The DNA here is from genome assembly GCF_000503995.2 of Ceratosolen solmsi marchali. Classification (NCBI taxonomy): domain Eukaryota; kingdom Metazoa; phylum Arthropoda; class Insecta; order Hymenoptera; family Agaonidae; genus Ceratosolen; species Ceratosolen solmsi. Next base: position 642,322 of record NW_011948424.1, on the reverse strand, counting down.
AAGAATAACTAATGATAATACTATGATTTAACATGTCAGCGTGGAATTCTATTATTGCATATACTCGAGCTAAGTAATTCTTTATTTTAAAAATAATTTAATGAACTTTAAATATTTCGGCAGTGAAAATGATATAGTATATATGATAAATGTCTATTAGAGCTTAATGATAGTATCATCAGTATTGAGATCCAAATGCTCTATTGAAATGATGATAAATATGTATGAAATAGTTATTTGAAAAATTACCTTCAGCTAGTGTAAAAAAATTTAATGCGATAGGAAAATTCTATAACTAGATTCACATTCAGCGCACTAAATTACGTTGGAAACCACTCTTGTTTCTCAAACCGCAAGGTTCTGCGACTCGTGCAATTAACTGAGAGGTGAATCGCTTTCACTTTTTCACTTTTTATCGCCATAATGTAATTTATATATTTAAAATATTAAAGTCAATAAGTTAGATAAAATAAGTTCTTTTATAAACATGATATACGCAAAAATTATTTATTATCTTTGGAGCGATAAAATGTCACAGAATATTAGATTATAATGTTCATATAATAGAATTTAATAGAAAGAGCTATAAATTGTAGAACATCCGATATTAAGAGATTTTTTTTTTTTTTTTTTATCAATAATAAGAACGTCAATTGTATATCTCATACGTGGCAGACAATTTTGATTTATAATTTTATATAATACATTTTTCTTTTTCTTTCGTATGTCTAAAATCAATAAACAATTAGGGTATTTTTGACCAATGAAAATAGAAAATAATGGTTATTAAATAAGAAAAAAGTCATTAAGTAACTATAGAAAACTATAATAAATACAGTCCATGTGATAATATTGATATAAAAATAAAAGACTGATAGAGAGAGAGAGAGAGAGAGAGAGAGAGAGAGAGACAGACAGACAGACAGACAGACAGACAGACAGACAGACAGACAGAGACGGAGATAAAGTGTGATAAAGAGAGGGAGAAGATTTTTTTATGCTGCATAATGTCATTCATAAAGAGATAAATAGTAATTGTATAAATTGCGGATATCGAAAAGAAATAATTTAGCAGAATAAGTAGATATAAGACAAAAGATTCAAAATAAAATAATAGAACACTCAATGATATGAATTATGTAGTAAAGAATATAATTAAGATGTCAGAGGAGTTTTATAAAAGGAAAGAGTTAAGATAGGGATATATCATAAGCCCGATCCTATTTTAGATGCTTCGAGACTCTAGAGGAAGAATTAGAAAAGGACAGACACGCGGTAGAATGATAGGATAAAAAGATATGGTAAGTTATATATCTTGATAATACAGAATTATTATTATTTTAGAGGGAAAAATTAAAGAAATACTCAAAACTTTTAGTAGATATTAATTGAAAGATACGAGTTTAAGATTAAAAAAAGACGGAATATTGTGGTTTGAAGGAAAGTTATGTAAAAAGAAAATAGAAAATGAAGGAGAGATATATAAAAGAAGTAATTGAAATAAATTCTGCTTTATATTGCCTTATAAATATTGTGGAGTCGCTAAAAGCAGTTTTAGATAGAATATACCTTTTTCGGCTTTCAAGGAATTGAAAAATTTGCAAAAAAAGAAAACTACAAATAACCGCTCGTTTTCCTGGATGTTCAGATAGTGTTCAAGAGCTATACCTCCTGTAACTTGTTTCAACTGTATCTTTCATCTATAGCTCACCTACCGACTTTACGTTTTACTTACTAATACTCGAGTGTTTGTTCGAAGAGAAGATAGAGAGACTGAGATTGAACTTAGAATGAGAATTATTGCGCGCGTGCGAGAGAACGAGAGACAGGGACAGAGAGAGAGAGAGAGAGAGTGAGGGATCGTTGAGGACTGGGCCGACGCGTCACGTGTCGTGAATTTTCACAGCGATTATCATAGTGGACTTTTGTTGAATTTTAGTGTCTGTTCTTGCCTATAGACTGATTCCGTGTAAAATCTAGAGCATTCTATGCAAAGTCTTATGATTTTGAAAATAATTTGTAGTATTTTTCTTTTGATAATCAAGTTCGTTATTTAACACCGCATAAAAGAGATTATTGTACAACCAAAAAATAATTTTTTAAAATAATTTCATATTTCTATAAAAATAGTACTGATATATATATATATATATAAATCAAATATATATATATATATATATATATATATATATATATATATATATATATATATATATACATATATATATATATATACATATAGAAAGAGAAACAGATATTTGTATATATTAAAATAACGTTTGGATATTTCAATTTTCAAATTTGTTTATTTAAATTTAAGTTTATTTATAAATTTACGAGGAATACATTTTTATAAACACATGCAATTGTGCGTAAAGTATTATTTCAAAAATTAGTTAAAAAAAAAAAAAAACCTTTTAATATAAAAATATTTCTTTTCATTATTAATAATTTTGTTATTATCAGAGACATAAGCAAAAAAGTTTTTCTGATACTTGAAACATTTTTCTTAGTTTTTAAATCAAAAGAGAAAGTAAAGCTGTCATTCTTATTATTTATTTTTATCTATTCTTTTATTGTATGGAAATAAATAATTGCTTAGTTTAAGTGCTGATAATTAGAACTGATTTAATGCAAATATCTAAGTTGATTAGAAAGTAATTGACAGCATTTTTTTGCGTAAATATTTTTGATTAACTAATTCAGATTTTTAGGTTCAATAATGGGAAATAAATTTCATTATTATTTTAAGAAAATCAAAAAAAAATAGTTTAGATTTATTAACTTCATTGCGTAAGTGAAATTACAAGTATAAAATTTGAAGACATTGATTAAGATTTGAAAAATATGTTAAATAATTGTTTAATATGATGAATAATAACAGTAAGTAAAGAAAAGAATTGGTCTTGAAGAAATATTATTATTATTATATTATCCTATAAAAATCAAAATAATTTTAAAACAATAAATTTTTAAGGAATAGATATTACTTTCTTATCTTCGATTTCATTTATGCAATTATATAATTGAATATTTTAATTTATTGGATTAGCTTCAGAAATGATTTTTAAAAATTTTAATACGAAATAATTTTAGTGGAATAAATGTTAGGGGAAACGATAAAAAATTCGTAATAATTGATGATTACTGAGGGGAAAGAAATTTTTCAAATTATACCGATAATGAATTCATTATATGGAATAATTAACTTTGTAGAAATTTTTATTGTGATTCTTTTTTTTCCTTCTCTTTCAAAGTGTAAAAGAAGTACTCGAGTACTCTGGTTGGAAAAATATTCATTGACCGAACGCTTTACATCAAAAAGTCACTCTAATTTTTTTCATGAAGAGGAAACTTTTTTAACCCAGAGCAGTTGGGGCTTTTAAAAATTTTGCATTATCGTAGCTTTTCGTGGTGCGTATAGGCGTTATCGACTTGAAAACACTTTGCTACTGTCAGTCGAAAGAAAAGACAAAACGACAAAACAAGAATAAGAAGCCCCGTTCCTATTATCTAAAGCCACGTTTGCAAAAGCTTCGCCTGGAAGGCGCAACTTTTCATCGAACACTAGGAAACTTCGCTCGACTGACTTACTTTCCGTCACAGAGGCAAAACGTCTCGGAACTTTTCCTATTCTCGCCCTTCTTATTTTTTTCAATCGAATGAGAGATCGATTTTTCATATTTTTTCCTTTTTCGTATACACAGGAAATCCGAAATGTAAGGTAAAGTCGCGCTTTATGCGACATATTTTTAATCGAATGAATAATGAGTGGAGAAAGATTTCTTATTTGAAAACTTTTACGCGCCAGGAGTGTATTCTTCTTTTGTTTTCCACTTCTAATGAGTAATGTTATATATGGCCATTATATAGGACTATTATGTATAGTGGTTTTCTCATATTACGGGTAAAATATCAAGTTTCCTTGCTACTTCAATTTGCTAAAAAGTTCGGTAGAATCGAAGGCTTTTCGGGTATTCCGTATACTGCGATAGATAGATAAAATACGCCGAACGTTCGCGGCATTAAATAACTTTCCTTCGTTTTTCGCTCCTGCTGAGTTTTAAATATCTTAAATATTTTAGCATTTTGGTATTTGTTTATTTTATTGTTTCGAGAATTCGACTTGCTATATTTTTTAAAACTTTCGTAGAGACTTAGAAAAAGTGAAGCCGTGATTTAGCGAATCACATTATTGTAAGTCCAGTTAATCTAAGAGGAACATTCTTTAATAATGAAATCCTTTACATTTCAATAATATCTGGATCTTAGATGGAAGAAATTAATTTATCATATATCCCATTTAACTTGCTATTCAAATATAATAAATATCACTTATGATGAATAACAGCACAGAGTAATAGAGTAAAATGTATTGTGAATTTATTTTAATCACTAACACACTTCTATAAGAATTATATAAAATTGCTAATTATTTTATGTTATATTTCAGTATGCTTATGGTAAATAAAATATGCTCGTTGATATATTATCAATGATTGCATAGGACCATTATTTATTCTCTACTTATCATTGTAAATTTTTGTTATTTCAAATGGAGAACAGTCTTGCATAAGGTATCAAAGCAATAATTAGGTAACCACGTAACATAAATTAGTTTTTTATTTAATAGTTTTTGCAAAACAACGGTTCGGATAAACGATAAAACATTTAACTTTTTAATTCGAAAGCTCTCTGCATCATATTGGTACATTGTAGCCGTGATGAGAAACCTTAACTGCATAAAGCAATAATATGTTGTACATACGATTATAGTATATTCAAACTATATCATAATATTACGTTATTTTATATTGTAATTATAAACGCAAGTTTAAATATTAAAAATAATTTTTCTGAACAATTACTATATTTGAGATGACATCAAATTTACAGTTTGTTTTATTATTGTATATTATATTCTATGTTATCATTATATCAAATATTCATCTTTAATGACTACCAAACAAAACTTTTATTTTTAGAATTATATATATATATATATATATATATATATATATATAAGGTTGAAAATAAAAGTTTTGTTTGGTAGTCATTAAAGATGAATATTTGATATAATGATAATAATTAAGTAGTTTTAATAATTAAGGTTCCTTTTACTTGATTATTTGTTATATAATTGTTTTTGACTTTTTTCAATATTTTCCCTTTTCTGTGAAATTTTCATTGTACTATCTTCTTCTATTATTTATTCTCTTTGTCTTTCCTTCAGTCTGTTCCTTTCTCTTTTAAAATAAAAGAGTTTTCAGAGTCTAAAGAGTTGTTAAAACAGAAATCATGATAATATTATAATAAAATGGGAACGACATACATAAGCGATTTGAATTTAATTAGAGCTGATATAGGTAAATCATAATATTTAATATTGTTTATATAATAAATACGATTTTCTATACCATTATGCTTTATCTCATAATATTTAAAAACCACAGAATATAAAGCTTGTGAATGGTTTAAACCTTTAAGTATTTTAATAACAATAATTTGGTCAGTTTAATCATATGATGTTATAAAGAAGCTTCTTTTAAGTGAATTTCAATTTTAAATTTTAAGTCTGAAGAAATATTTATAACGCTTTAAAAAATATGAGTTATTTTCGTTTTGATTGATATGACGGTAAAGTTGTAAAATATAAAAAAAATCCTATTAGAACATGAAAACTTACACATAGTTTATGTTAAAAAAAAAAAAAAATAAAAAAAATAAGTTAAACTTATATTGAAAATAAAATCTTATCGAAGCTATTGGCAGAATACAATAGAGCATCAAAATTTGTTGATGGCTTGCCAAGCCAATATATACATAATGCGGTGAAAGTTTAGGGCTGCTTGTGCACTCAGGAAAGAAAAGTAGTACAAATTACCATTTTCTTAACCGTAACGCAAGATATAATCACTTTTTCGTAAATATTCATATATTAGAAATAATAAAATGATTCAAAATCATACGTATATTTTCCATGTGTACGCTAAGGATTATACGAAGGTTAAGAATCATGTAATAAAGTTAAGAAATAGTAAGAGTTGAGATTTCCTAAAATTCTTTGTCTCATTTTACTTGTTCTGATATACAAGCGCTATAATGATTGGAAATTAATGACAAAGAAATTTTATTAACAGTACGTTTTTATCTAATCGTATTTTCTAAATAATTGTAGATAATTGTAATGCAGTATCTCATTAAATATGATTTCCAAAATTTCTATGAATAATTTATATTGAGCAGTGAAAAATGTTAATTAATATACAAGCTAAAAAAACGTATATATTTAGTTTCCTTTTTTCCATGTTTACAGTTAATTTCAGGCATATTTTTTAAAGCCAGTTCGTTGATAATATATGTTTATATAAATTTATAAGTAAGGTTGACCTTTAAGTAAAAATTACTATTTTTAAACCTGGCATTACTCTATCCAATTAGTACCTTTGTCACGTTTATTTAAAACTCTACTTACCCTCTTCTCACTTCTCTTTTAATTTTCTATTTTTCATCAGCTTGTTATCTTATCAATAATCCTAATTGCATATATCATTTCTTTGCCTACGATTAAGAGTGAAATTATGTAAAAAATAAATTAATTTAACGACACGACTCATTATAATTATCTAATTATTGTTGTGTGCCGCAAGTTAACTACTTTTCATCAAAAACAAATACAAAAATTCTTGAGATATAGCTATTTAAACACTAAATAGTTATTATTCTAATGAAAAGATATCCTCTTTAACTTGAGACAAGTCGGTAATAGATTATATAGAATTTCAATTTTCGACTATCCAAATAATCCTTGTTCACGTCGAAATTGTACGTATAAGCTCAGACTTATGATCATACTAAGTCTGCATGAACAATAATCCATTCAATTATGGACAGAGCGAGTTAGGAGAAGAGGGAGATGGATACATTTCTCCGTAAAGCCTGATATTATCGATCGAGTTGATCGGTATTTCGTGCCATCGGTTCATCTTTTTTGTATGCCGCAACCGCCGGGCGCATCTAACCCCGCACGTGTCACGGCATTAGATTGCGAGAAAATAAACTATGCGATGAATATTTCGATGCGGAGAAAATTAGCGATGCATTGTTTCCTGGGTAAAGAGATGCCGAAAGATGCTGTCAGACATTGCTTCATCTGTTATGCGTCAGAAACGGATTCGGATTTCTCGAAGCTTTCTTCCGTGTCAATTACTTTTGACTGACAATTTAAACGCTTATTCAATCGCTAGAAAAATACCGACTGCATTCATATTCCGTTTAATGATCTTGTCCCATACTGAACTTGTGCATCATCAAACGAATTATACATACAATTAACTGTGTATTAATTACGTTGAGATTAGTCGCACAATTAAAGCACAAATTAGCTGTAAACTATTAAGCAGTCATTAATAAAATACGACGATTATCGAGATTTTACTTATTTTATAATTGCACCTTTCAAGTTCATGAATATTAATAGATAAACCGATAAAACATTTATTTTATTAATACGACCATGTCCTATCGATCGAGATGAAACGCGTAACGCAATGCCACACAAATTAAAAGAGATACTAATTTAATTATTATCTAATTAATTAATTACTACAATTATATAATTCATGATTTTACAAAGTCAAACTGTGCGTTACTCGAGATTAACACGGGAGCCTTACGATCATCCGCGTAAGCCATCACTGATAGGTCAGTTCATAGAACGTGTGGCTTCCTTACCGAACGCACACTGCACGAGATGAACCAGGAGCGAATTCAGGATGACAAGGAGCTAGTTACTCGTCGCCGTGAATCGCCGCCGCTTGCCAGCGACCCAACACTCGCTCACGTGAGTCATCAGCATAGTGAAAGAGTATGCATATAACCTCCGAGAGGTTAATGGCTCGTGAAAAGATGCTCGTTCGAACATTGTCCTTTTCTCTCTCTCTCTCTCTCTCTCTCTCTCTCTCTCTCTCTCTCTCTCTGCGCACGCACACGCATATCGGTTTAGCGTCTGCTACATGATTATAGCATCATATGTATTAGAATATATTCCAAGGACATTTTACAATAAAATTATTTATCGATGAAAAAAAAAACGCACAGCTTTTCATATGCAATAGTATGTTTGATGAATTTTCTGAAGATCTGTCGATATATAAATTCCCACGTATAGATTAATTGCATATTATTCGTATCGTATATAATCGAAATTTTAAACGATTGCACCGTAAGCATCGTATGGACTTCAATAATTATCATTAAAATTTATGAGAATCTTTAATTTATACTAACACATTCTAATATTCTAATCATTAATCATTTTTCAAATTGGTAATTATGATTGGTAATTATCATTATCATTTATTTCCCACCTCTATTATCATCACAGTATTTTTTAAACATGAAGATTTTAAGCAAATTTTGATTAGTAATTATATTTTTCTAAAATATATGCAAAATATGGTGAACGTAAAAATAAATTTAATTTATTTGACAATGATTGTAGTTGCAACTTCATAGTTGAAATAATATAAAACTTATATATAAATTTGAACATAAAGTTACAATTTGTAACTTGTAATAATAACAAAATTGTAATTATTGATACATTAATTGTCTAGGCATATAAATCTGTATTTTTAATATTTCATCCGATTAAAATTGTATAGTTAAAATAATATAAACAATTAGTCTACCTTTTATATTTGTAATTTTCGTATATTTCGAAACAGTGGAGAGTGAGAAATTTTCAACTTTAAAGAATCATATATTTTATAGAAACCTTATTCCTAGAGGGAAGCAGGAATTTCTAGAATACGATTCAACGTCCTAGAAACATAGAGTCACGTATCGGGATCTATGTGCAATGTCCTCGTCCAAAACCCATCGTCGTTTTCTCAATTTTTTCTCAAACAATTCAAAGTGCGATATTTCAATCTACTAAAAGATCTAATGGCGTGGTAGACGAGAAGGTCAGCCAATATTATACATTCATCAATATCGATCTATCGTGAATGGTGGAGCGGATAGCCTACGATTATAATCAAGCGAAACTGCCGTTGAGTCGTTTTCAGCTATTACTTCGACATTTTTGCTGTGGGATGCGCATATAATAAAGGATGAGAGTGCGAGAGCAGAGGGGGATTGGGGGAGGGGAAGGGGGGGGGGGGGGGGGGGGGGGGGGGTGGGGGGGGGGGGGGGGGGGGGGGGGTAGTGAGAAAGAGGTAGCGATAGGGGATAGGGGAGAGAGAAGAAAAACGAAAAGCCTGCGGATACACGAAGATACATTGACGATTACGTAGACAATCGGATCGAGACGCGCGCATTTCGTTTTCTCCTCTTCGTCAATTTTATCGGTTCACCTAGTAGTTCTTTGTTATCGAATAGAAAAAAAATCTTATTCGAGGGGTGCGAAATTTAAATTGTTGGTACAAGCTATTGCAATTTAGATTGAATTTCATCTATCCTGGCGAACGAGAACATCTTTTTATAAAAATTGTATAAATCAAATTTTCTATAAAAAATTATATAGAAATTTTTTTTTATATAATAACATTGATTAAATTTTTAATAACAATATACTTACTATTACATTATTCCTAATGATTATATTTTCATAAGATTACGTGGAATAAAATTTTGCTATTTCATTTCAATATTACTGATTGTTGTTTCAACTTATACTACAATATTTAATTTTTTTTTTTTTTTTAATAACATTCTGTCAGTATGTTAGTATGGTATTGTAATTATAGAAGAAATTTTATTTACTTACCTAGCATTAATATATTTTTAATATGTTACACCAGGTTTTTATTAAAATTAATTTTAATTAATTTTTTTTTATGTTCGAGGTAATCATGTGCATTATTTTAATAATATTTTTTTTATATTTTCTATAAAATGACTGTTCGTTTTGTTATATTAACGAATGCTTTAAAATACCATATTAATAATCTTAATAGCCTTTTACCCTTTTTATTTTACTCTTTATGTTGTAATGAAATCTTTGTGCTTAATTTTTTCCAACCGAATACCGTTAATATCGGAGAAGCAAGCTAGACATTCTTTTCTTCCTCTTTTCTTCTCCCTCTTTATCGTCCTTACTGGTCGAGTAAAAGAAATTCATTTTTTTTATTTGTTCTTTTATATTATTTACATAGTTAGTCTCAGTTTTGAATGTCTATTTTATTATTTCTTCATCTGTTATTTTCATTTGTAAAGAGTTTGTTACTATTTTTATGATTTCGTAATTGTATTTTCGTAATTTTCATAAATAAATGGTAATACTTTCTTTTTAATAAATTTTATTTGGAGCAGTGATATGCCCCTTTTTTGTACCAAATTAGTAGATGTTTTCTATTTCATTTTTGAAGCATTTTAAACGAATTTACTTAAAAATTAGAGTATAAATTCAGTAAATAAATTTTAAAAACATTTCAATCTATTTCCAGCATTTAGTTGAAAATCTATAGAATAAAAATTAATTAAAGTAATATTATTTTTATCTTTATATTCTATACATTGAAATAATTAAGACATACGAATTTAATTTTAAATTACAAATAAAAGCACAGAAACTCTATATTATGCTGTAAAAATACTATTAATAACAACAACAACGACAAAATTAATGCAGTTATACTGAATATAATCATCAACATTTAATCTTAATTTAAGTTTTCATGAGATTAAATTAATTTAAATTTGTCTGCATTATCAATTAAAAATAGTTCTTTCATTTTTTTAGGGGAAGTAATTTCAGAACTTATTATATACATCTTGGCTTTTGATATCAATGAATAAAAAAAAAAAAATAAATAAAAAGAGCTGAACTTTTGATGAATTTTCTTCTGTGTTTTGGTGCACTTATAAAAGAAAGACGACACGATAATTAGATCGCTTGATTGACCATTAGTAGAGAGTGACACATTCTCCCACGCGCTTACGCTAATCGAGAATAAATTTCTAAGCATAACTCCATTGTACTTTAAAGTCATTTATCAGTAAAGACTAAATTATAGACTTTTCACTACTTTTCAGCATAACCGTAAAAAGAAAGAGAAAACAGCGATAATAATATTAGTATGCAAATTATAAAGAATTATGAAAGTATTACTTTATGAAAGTATATTACGCTCGTTTGCGAAGTAGTTAGTCCATATTAGTATTTATTATTTGATTGCGTTATATGTATTGTAAATTTCCGTCGATCCATGAATATTCAATTATTTGTAATATTTAATATTTAAATTATACAATATTTCTATAAATAAAAAACTATATTAAGGATTTTTACGTGACATGATGTAATGATCGAATAAAAATTGTTTTCTTACTAATTGCCAACCCCTAACATTTATATTAAATTTATCTATTTTATAATTTTTTCTGGTACTTTTATTTACGCAATACTACTTCATCAATTGAAAAAAATTTCTATTATTTTAAAAATCAAAGGATATAGTTTTGCATAATTGATTTACAAAAAAATAAAAATTTATTTTATTATTTTACAATTTATAATACAATTACATATTGCTGTCTTGGAATCATTTTAAGTTTAATGCGAAGATGCGATTGCTTGGAACGTTTCTTGTGACGGATGTTTCACTACACAAGATGCTCCTTGAGATCGTTATGTTGTTGTATAATTTAATGAAGTTGTATTGTTAAATGTATAATTTAATGTAGTTTAATGATTGCTTCATCTCATTCATCGACCGATTGGATATGGCAATGTAGTAGGTCACACAGATTTTTTGTACTCACAGTGATACGGTGTCCTTGATCTGATCCTGGGATGAGTAGTTTACCATGATTGACGATCCAAATGACCGGGAGTGCGTGCTTGGTAGTCTGGTCCTTTCGTGTGCTAAGAAGGATATAGCGTTAGCACCTATCGACTGCTGCACAGAAGGGTTGACGTATCTTTCTTCCGGTCAGTGGGTCACTTAATAAAAACTTGGTTACTACTTTTCACCAATAAATGATAACTGATTCCGACTTGGCTTCCTCACACGCACACAGCAAAGAAATTAGACTTTGACAACGACAACGTCGTAAAAAGTATCTTTGGCAGCAGCGCCTTCAATTGTGGGGAGGCTCACCCCTTTCCGGGATTTAGCGACGGGGGGGGGGGGGGGGGAGAGGTTGTTGTTGTTCTTGGAAAAGGGGTCTTCGCTTGGCTTATACATTTGGCAACGTGTGGAGTATTTGACAACAATGTATGCGTGATGTCTCGTGACATTGAAGGCACACGCGTCTCGACTATTGCCCGATGTCGCACAAACTGAATTTCCCAGAACTCTATACACAATGATTTTTAGGAAATGTTTTTCAACTCGATTGTTTTCAAATATCTTAACTCTCGAAATATTCTTGCGTAAACAGACTCACCGCGCTCTTGCTAGTAAATAACAAAGGTCGTTTATTGCGCTTTCCGAGCCTCCAATGACCCTGGAAGAATTTTTATAAAAGTTATGACCCTTTGTATTTTCCCAAAATAATAGACGACAAAATTCTCTCGTTTTCCAACAAATATATATATATATATATATATATATGTGTGTATACAAACTATTTATTTACATTGTTTTGTCATCAATAGTTAGTTGATGATCAGAGACTATACAAGATTTATTGTTTATAATAAATTTATAATGACTATGCTCTCGGTTACATCACATACAGAACACTGATAATTATATTAATTTTTCTTTCATGATATCGATAAATTCAAATCGTTCAATTTTTTTTTTTTTTTTTTTTTTGTAAGAAGAATGATCATAGTTACTACATACTTTTTTTTTTTTTAATTTATAAACCTTAACGTTTTCTTTTCGAAATTCTTTTTAGTATGTTAATGAAAACACTAACGTTGTAAAATCTGCAAAGAAGAAAAATATTCGTTAATGTTCGTATTTCTTAGTTCTATATGACTAAAATATTTTCATTGCATAAAGAGAGCATTTTTTTTAATTCCAGATAGGATTAATTTATTGTGTGTGCGTACTTGCATGCATTTTGTCAAGTAGATTAAATGAGGGGAGGAACACTACTTAAAAACTAGTAGAAAATAATAAAAGTTTAAGAAATTGTAGTTGAATGAAAATTGTAATAATCCGAAAATAATTACTATTTTTTAGTAGATTTAAATTGCATATTATAATTTTGAGACAATTCCAAATTCCATTAAGTTGTTTAAGCTTATATATATATATATAATTAAGTAATATGTAAATAAGTTGTACGTTTTTGTTGATATAGTATTGTAAAATATTAAACAAAAAAATTATTATTTTAATATTTTATATTTAATATAATCTGTATTTCAATATTTCTTTCTTAACATATTTGGTATATAAAATGAATAATCATCTATTTTAAAAGCAAATATTTAATGAAAATAAAATATTATAATATTGTAATATTGCATTGTATTAAATACGTCCATCGTCATATAAAAATGATTTATTTAATGAAATAAAAATACTTATCCTGTTAAATATTACTTAAATGAAATTGTAGAATTGTTTTAATTGTATAAGTTTACTAACCAATTGTGAATATAATTATATTTTTGAATAATAATTTCTTAAGATAGTTTTCACGTTTATTAATTTATTTATGGAATTATTATTTATGGCTTGTAATACATTCATCAGTTATATTGTATTATATGCAAGAAAAATAAAGTTTTTGTAAAGTTTTATAAACTTTATGAATAGCAATATATTATATTAATATATTATTGATAACCTCTTTATTATTAAATTTTATTCATGCTTTATAATTATTTCTTGTTTATTATTTGTTTCATAAATTTTTATATGTTATAAGTATAAGAAACAAATGTATCGATATATTTTATTTCGAAAACATTGTTTTTTTTTTTGTCTTGTGACTTACAGAATAATTTATTTATTGATAACTTTATTTATATCTTATAATAAGGAATTTGCAGATTTTATTTACGATTTTAAATTTATATATTGATATTTGTCCGTCAATTTCTTATAGGTGTAAATTGAAAGCAATTAAACATGAATAATAAATAAATTATCGAGCTTCATAATGTTGCATTAATAATACAAAATTTATAAATCATTGTATATTATTGATAATTATTATGGTTCTCTAGGTTATTTGTAGACTATGTAAATTTAAAATATTTTCAATATAACGTTCATGTTATTTTAACTAATACACGCTTTATGCAATATTTAACAAATTGATTAATTATTCGATTTATTTTATTTGTGTACAATGCATCGACTTGATTTTCCTTAGAATTTACATAGTTCTGAATTACATAGTAGTTTAGGGTTTAAGCTTATAAGCCTGTGACTGCAGTCTTGGGAAAAAAATTTTGAAAAACTGCAACGATGTGTTTATGTCTCCTAGAGTGTACATGAAGAATGGAGGTTCTTACTCTCGGTACATGTTAATTTATTTGCGGTCCTCACGAATATGCAGTCATGCTAATGCAGTTTACATGAGTGTATAAGTATTGGAGGGTGATGTAACATATGATTTAAGGCTTGGATGAGCGGATGGTTTTAAACGTATTTAGACCAGTTGTATCTATATTCCATTGTTTACCGCGTGCATTTATTATTCGTGCCTGCCAGCTAAATCTTTTATATTATATATTTGTTCGGAAGAATAATTGTTCTCAATATTTTGATAAATCATATAGTTGCGCAGTCGTGATCAGTCGCAGGAATGTGACAAACATGATCGTATCGAATGTATGAAACGACGATTATTTTTTGCACTCGATACTTACTTCATCTAATTTTTAAAGCATCAAATCTTTCCTTCGGGGTTTTGGTTTTAGGAACAATATTGGGAATTATTGTTTATTTATACGGTTCTTTGACGATAAAAAAATTGATCGATAAATTTTTATATTGTTAAAATTATCTATGAAAAACTCTAGGCGGAAAGCACATTTATACCCATGTGTATGGAATAATTGAAAAATATCCGACAAACCATAGTAAGGAATTTCGTCCAGATCCTTGCGACGCGGGGGGTATATTCATCCATTGTTTTAATCTTTCCCAAGGATGGACCGATGAATTTATGTGAACTGTTGTTGAAAAAATATCTATATCAATGTAGTATTTTAAATAAAAGCGACTCTAATAATAAACTCTAAAATAAAATAAATAAACAAAAAATAGAAACGAAGACTACATTTTTCATTATGAAAGAAATAGAAAGAGCAAGAAGTAACTCTTATAGATCGGATAAATAATAATGTTCCTAAATTTCAGTATGAACTATATAACGTTTAAAATTTAGTTTTCAATTAAATTTATGCCTATAATAATTATATATATATAACTAAAAATAATTTTAATTGTTCTCTTTTAATTATTTAGAAGAAGAATTTTTGTATTTCGATTAGTATCTAAAATAATTAGTTACGATTCTTTTTTCTTTCACAATTTTAAATAGTAATTTAGGTTATTGCAATATATGTATATATATATATATATATATATATATATATATATATATATATATATATATATATATATATATATATCAATATTATAGTAAATGTTACATTCAGTTTTTAAATTTGTATGCAATTTAGCATAATAAAAGTAGTATTAATTGATGAAGCTATTTATTAAGTAATTTATTTGATGAATAAATTTTCAAGAAAAAACTAGAATAGAAAGGATTTTCATTCAATCGTATACGTTGAATAGAAATATTATGAGTTTTTAAATATAATAAAAATACAGTTATTGCATTCATATTGCAACGTAGTATATTTTTCGGACTACTCATTAGGCAAAGTACGCAGAAAAAAAAAGCAGAACTTCCACTCTCATTATCCTATCCGACATACGTACATGTAAAACTCGTGCGCTTTCTTGGCATTTACGGCGATTTAGGTATAAAATTGTCATAAACTTGAAATAATTCATCCGATTATATGTTTATCACAAAAGGAAGCAGAGGTATGTGGTCGGAATATAAGCAGATATTTCAAAATGCATGATAAATCGAGACAAAAGCATTATAGTAACTTGTACGTAATTTAAGAAATCGTTATTATAACAAATTTAACATCATTTAATTAGAAATTTTTAAACGTTTATTATACCAGACGAACTACTCATCTCATCAAAATCATATGCATTTTAACAAACTGTTATTTGTTATTTGTAATAGTAGCATATATTAAGAATAAATAATATAGCAAGACTTTCGAAATTGAAAACAGTGAGACTTTTCTCGTTTCCCTCTCAAAGAGGGAAAATTATTACTTCAAGCTTATGTTTTATTATCTTGAAGCATGTGATGGCGTTTTCATGTAAGACTACGATAGTTCTTATAATATTTCCGTCCATAATAATAGACACTTGTTAATAATTTTTTATTAGAAAGGAATTGCATTAGATCATTTAAATATCGAACTTTTTAAAAGAATTCTTTTATATTAGATGTAATAAATTCTTTTAATTATTATAATAAATAAGTATGCTATTCTAGGCATAAGAATTGACTATTTCAATGTTTATATTCAGCTGATTTAAATATTTAAAGTCTCGAAAAGCATTTCAATATTTTCTAGACTAATTTGAAATGTTTTAGTTCTCAATATACAAATTTTTATAATATAAATATTGAAATTTGTTTTAAACAATTGGTATTGATTAGTAATTCAAGCTTGTTCGTAGGTATCGTTGTGAAGGTTATTGCTATTTTTATATATTGAAATGTTCAGTTATTATAATATTATAGTTGATTTTGTAGTTATTTGATAATATTTCATCGATTAGAAAATTTTGAATAATTTAATAAACGTGAAATCGTATTTTTCTTAAATTTGTCATATTTAAAATTCTTTAAAACATTATAATAAATTTAAGCAACTGTAGTATTTTTATGAAAAAGTTCAGTCAGTGAAATTACTGTTTCTGTTTTTTATTGTTTTTAATTTATTATACAAATATTAATATGTTAAGAGAATTTTTCCTTTATTATTATTTTTAAATTTTTAGTAAAAATAATGTAAAATCATATTTAAAAATTAAAATATAAGTTAAACTACGAATGTGTTCTAGAAATTTTGAAATCAGTTTGCTTCATTCGTCTGATTTAACTAAAAGTAATTTATATCTGTAATTCTGATTTTGATTTTAGTTTAATGCAGCTTGTGCTTTTTGCAGATGAATGTTATTGGTTTTCTCATCTTCAAGAAATTGATGATACCTTTATTTTTAGTTAAAATTGTTGTTTTTCTGATTGCAAATAACGAAGGTTGAGCTTCTTTAACAAAATACATAGAAAACTTTTAATTAAACTTGTTAATTTAATAAAATTAAATTTATTATAAAAAACATTTTTAGCAGTTTAATTTAGCCAAGATAAATGGAAAATTTATTTTTAATCGAGCTCGGGAGGAAATTTAAAAATAAATTATTAATTATTGAATATTTTAAGAAGACAATATTAAAATATTGATTGCTTGAGCACGAAGTACACATTTTCTTGAATTAGTTCTTTATTTCTTCGCTAAAATGACCAAGTATTATATATATATTTGATTTTACTCACTTGCGATATTTGCTGATTATATGGATAAATTTGGGATTTAAGTGTAAGAATTTAATTGTTGAGAAAATATGTAGTGAACATTAAAATGTAACCAATCAATTTTTTAAATTCATGCATTTGACGATGTTCTCAATTTAGACTATAAAAGTTCCTATAATATTTATCTGAATTATAATGCTTTCCTTTTAGCAATTATTTATTAGAAGCTGAAATTAATTTAATTTGATTTAATTATTATTATTATTATCATCATTATTTATTAATTGTGTTAAAGCATTATTTTTATATTTATAAATATGAATTTATTTATGTATATTTTAATATAATAAATTTTTTATCTTTCTTATTACACTATAAATATAAGTAAGTAACTAAATAAACTTTTTATTTTTCAGTTAGCTTAAATAATGTAATATATACTTATCTATTCTAATCATTGACTATATACCTCAACGAAGTAAGTGAATTAATATTTTATAATTAATTAAATTCTCCTAAATTTACTATAATTGGTAATGTTTAATATTATTTAAAAGATTATTCTATTAATATGTCATTCATTGGAAATCTTCTTGTATATAAAAATTTAGTTTCTGATCTATTCGTTCATGACAAATTTATTTATACCTTATAAGTTTATTTAAAAAATTTCTATTTTGATTAGCAATCGAAAGCTTTTTAGGACATTCAAAACTATTTTAAGGCATCTTTTTCATGGAGATGCTTCAGCATATATCCGCAGCTGAATTTTTACTTTATTTATTTCAAATTGCACATATTTATAAATCTAATTTAAATATACTTTATATTTATATTATAAAATAGAAATCGATTTCTAAGATTTGATTCGATTATTTATTTCTTGAGTATTTAGTAATTTAAACAATAGTAGTATGATTGTTCAGCCTAGTTATAAGATCGATTAGTTGGAATACGTTAGAATCGGCTTGATCGAACTATGTTTGTTTGTATTCAAAATTCTTTCTCTTATGCTAGATAAATAAAATAATTTTTTCTAATATCTTTTTTACAAATTTTCTTTTATTAATAAATATTGGTAAATAACATAACAGTTGTATATATTTTTATGAAAGTGAATTTTTTCATACTTTTAATTATTGTTAATAACTTAAGATAATCATATACTATATCATTGAAATTGTTTATATAAATAATTAACACAATATCTACCTTTTTTAATATATAAAATGTAGAATGCTTTCTTACATACTGAATGCTTACAAATATGACATTGGAAGCGTGAGTTATCATACATATGGAAATTGAAGAAAATTATTTATAAATTATTAAGATATAATTCGTTAAAAGTGAAAATACTTACTGAATATATTAACAATATTAAAATTCATATTATATAATATTAAAATATATAATGAAAATTAATTTTAACGGGGTTGTTAAAACCAGGGTTGAGTAAAATAATTTTAACTTGTCTGATAAATTGATTCAGTTCATTTTAATGGAAAATTGTAGTTGAAAATATTCCAAAATTTTAAAGAACTTTTATACAGTAGCTGTGAATTGATATAATTGTATATTCAATTCACAGGTATAATACTTTTTTATTTAGATAACAGTGAGTTTTCCACAAGCTAAGCTCTTCTTTATTAGCACAAATTATTAACGAGAGTAGAATATATATATATATATATACACTTCCATAAAAGGGAGAAAGTATCACCCAAGATAAATTATAAAATTTTATTGATACAGGTTTGATAGTCGTGATTCGCGTTATATGGTCAGACTTTTGCCATATTCTCAAGCGAGATTTTCCAAGGAACAAAGCTGTCGAGGATAAAAATAATTATGTCCATTAACGACCTAATGATTGGCTCTTCTCGTGCATTATCTATTATAAAACTTTGAAAATCATAAAAGCAAGAAACGAACAGAAAGAAGCACTCGCGTAATTTGCGCGCATAATATAATATATATATATATATATACGCCTACTATGTCATATTACGTATGGAAAAAGATATTACGCCCGCGTCTGTCGATTTCATCGAATGGCTGAAACAGGACAAACTTTTATGGCTTCTTAAAGCCCCGTCGTGACGCGATCTGTAACGGCATCGTCTGTACAATGCCTGCAATTTCATTGTCACTATACACGCCTATTCCAATGCACATTTATATACGAATACTAACATCTTTCTAGGGTAGAACAGTGCGTCCAGCTCGTTTACGACGATGTTGTCCTGGATGGCCAACGACGCACATGTATTTCTATACTCAGCTCCAATTCACTGCATTTTAACAGTATCAAGTATCTCCTATATCCTTTGAAAAATTAAAAGAAAGTCGAGTATTACTGTTTAGTAACATTGGTTTCATTTATATTAATCGTTTCTCCATAGAAGCTTATAATTATGCCGGTACTACTGATATTCAAATTTATTCATAATGTTATGGTGCGGTTAGATGTCTCCTATCAATGACATTTGAAATATTTGCAAAAAGGAGCCGATTTTTCTTCTAGTGTGTATAATTTCATCAATAATAATAGAAGTTTTAAAACTAAATAATTTACTGCATAATATTATTTAAGCGACAAAAATTTTGATTCATTCAAATTACTTAGTAGACTTAGAAAATGTAAAATGAAAGATCAATTAATTTACTTTACACGTACCTTAGTTTATATTATTGATTCTTGCAATTCATATTTTGGAACATTACACTATAAATTTAAAGAAATCACGTTATCAAACAATTAATTGTATAAACGTATATCTATTAATTTGAATTTAAATAAAGAAAGGTATTATAGTCAACTACCTCAGAAGTAAATCATTAAAATTATTATTTTAAAAATATATCGTCTATTACATAATATACAAGTAAATATAACAACTTTTATAGCAAAAAAAGTTCGTTATAAAAGTTATGAAATACAAAAATTAATTAACAAGTATGACTATTTTGAAGGTAAATCAATTTCTCCATAAAATAACAGTTAAAAAAACATATATAAGAACATAAAATAATATTAAATAAAATCTGTTAACGTTGATACATACAATAATAAATTATCTATCGTCTTACACAAAATGTCAGTGTATCTATTTTAGAACTTTTTAAGAAAGTAGAGCAATATTGTGTTTGATAATTTAATAATGAAACAGCCTTGTATTTAATTGTTACTAAAGTATTTTGTATTAATGCTTATTAAAAAATATTTAAAACATTTATATTTCAAATTAAATTATACAATTTTAGAAACATTGTCTGATTATGAAAGATATAATATTTTATGTTAAATACTTAGAATATAAAGAACGGAAATTATTCGTTCGTTAGTTTTTTTTTTTTTTTTTATATATCTACGTTCATGCGTATTTATGTTTTACTAAAACTGAAACAAAATGCCTTTTCCCGAGGTAACATACAAATAGCTTAAAGATTAGGAAATTGCTATCGTACGTACGGAAATTTCTGTATTTCCGAAATTATATTAAAATTAGTATTATTTTTAAAATACGTATCCATATGATTGACAAAGGTGTAGAAATATTTATATAATATTAGCTATGACAAATATATTTTTAATTATATTTTATTAATTACTTTTAGAAATTGATCGAATTAGCAATTATCAATGAAATCGTTTTACTTAAAAGACAGAAAGGAAATACGATGTCTATAAAGAATAAATAATTAATAATTATGATTAGAATATTCATGCAAAACATTGTGTTTCCTACAAATTCTCTAAATTAATAATTATTATAAAATATTTGCATAAGAAACCATTATATTATATCATTTTGTTCCTATATTCTAAACAAAATAAAGCTTGTGAATATACAAATATGTTTATATTCCATTAAACGTATTTTGCAACCATACTTTATTGCAAGAATTTTGTTAATAGCTTATGAAACACATCTATAATTTATTAAATAATTTAGTATATATTAAAGTGGCGTAAAATTGGAAGAGTTTCAAATAATAATAAATATCGCTATATAATATAAGTATGTACATTAAAATTTGCGTAATTTTTTTTTACTTTGCATACGTACATCACAAAGTTTTACACGAAGAGATTGAAAAGTTTTGCTTAATTGAAAATTTCGAGCATTTGAATATACTAATTATTTTAAATAATTTATTTAAAATGGAAGACGTTTAATGTAACATAATAAAATATATAAAATAAAATAATAATTGAGTACTTAATATTAGAGGCAGTAAAATTTGGCGATAATACTATGATTTCAAAAGTACATTTAATTTTTTGGCCATAAAATTAATTAAACAGAATTAAAATGTGTATTTGAATAAAAAAAAAATTTTATATTCTAAAATAAATTATAAAAGAATTTATATAAAGAAATTATAAAAATTTCTTGATTTAATTGTCAATGCTGTAAGTCGTTAAATTTTTTATCGCTATAATGAAAAATAAAAATAAAAAATAAACATTAATTGCCGCATCCTAAATTAACAATTGTAGTCTTTTATAAATGTGATTTATAAATCGATTCGTTCTGCTACTTAATTATTATACAATTAGGTAAATTTATAATAATCAAATACTTTATGCAAAGAGTATTATTTTGGCATAAAAAGTCTTGAATAATCTGTTTAGGAACGTTAAGAATTTCAATTTATATTTCCAAACTTCTCTTCTATGTTAATTAATTGGGATAACTAGTTTTAATAAATGGTCCATAGTCATGAAGCTAAATGTTTGTGGATATTTGAAAGGATCTAAGCAACAGGAAGTGATAAAGGAAAAATAGTAAGATGCAATAGAACGACTATTAGCTTTTAAATATTCATAGACTTGATTATGAAATTTATGAGTATAATTATTATTATAGTATCAAAGAGCCAGGCCGTTTTACGGTGAATCTTTTCTAATATGTAATTGGAAAATCTTTCTTCAATCTTTCTTTCCATCCTCTTTTTATTTTATGAATAGTAAATTATTTTAATAAAAAAAAATATTGTATTAAAAAATGGGTCATCGAATAAGTGTAAAATCTTATTAATTGAATGATTAAATATACAAAAATCGCTTAAATATCGAATAAGTAAAGCAATAATATTAATATTCAAAATATATTATGAATTATTAGATTAATGTTTATAATTAGTCGAATATCTATTAAAAAAAAAAAAAAAAAAAAAAACATTGAAAAATATTTTGTAAATATTTGATTGAAAAATACCAAAGAAGTTATATTATCAATTATAAATATTATAAATAACTTATGTGTTCATTAAAATTAAAAATTTATTATTATTTTAGTTTACTATTTAATTTATTAATTTCAATTGTTAATATAAAAAATAATAAAAATGATGAAAATGATGAAAATAATATTTATTAAGGAAATTATAATTTACAAATCGTATGCCTTTAATATACGTACGAAGAATATCTATTAGGAATCAAAATAACATTTTATTTCTTAAAATTTTTGGAATATTTTTATTTAATTTACCTAAATAATATTCAAGTTTCATTATGTCTTCATTATGTGTATACAAATTTATATTTATTTAATCATTATATTATATAAATCTAAAGGGTTGAAAAATTATGTTTAATAGTAACTCAAAGATAAATAAAATCTCATAAAAATAAATAATGTACGAATTTATTCTGTTGTTATGTAGTTAAAAAAAAAAAAAAACTTTAAGTTAGTGTAAAGTAGAATAATGTCAGTAAGAAAGCAAATAAAAAAATGTTAAAACTTATGCCGCAGAATGAGTAAATGTGAATTACGAAGAAATTTACTAATTTATTACGTCTAATGTAACGTCAAATTGCATGTCTACTTTAATGTACTACTATACGTAATATACTTAAAAATATAATACAACATATATTACATTTATTTACATAAATTAGAATGCATTAACCGGCTGAAATATGATAGCTATAAAACGATAACTTTATAAATTATTTAAAATTCCAGTCGCGAAGAAATCAAGATGTTACTATTAATAATGAATAATCGAAAAAAATGTACAATAAGTTTTGATTATAATCTATGAAATTATTTATAATTAAACTATTTATAATTACTGGAGGTCGTTGTAATTTTGTTTTTAATAAATGTGATGAATTGTATTATTAATGTTCAAATTTTTCGAATTTTCCTAATAATGTTATCGACATTTATCGAGTGGTTTATACAATGTAAGTATTATTTTCGAATCTTAATTTTTATTTGTTTACATTATTTCTCCAAATAAGTTTTTATTATTTTTTGTGAAAATATAATTTTTATGAAACTTTTAAGATAATCTGTTGGTCAAGTGTTCTATATAATGCATGTAATAATAATTTTGAATAATCCATCATATGAAATTGGCTATACAAAATATTAGATAAATATAAACATTTTCAAGTATATTTAGATTATTAGTAGTTACATATTGTTTAAACACATGTAAGAAAAATTTGAAATTAGTAATGTATAAATAGCAGTTCACTAAAAATTCTTGCTTAACAATAAACTTCTTACTCGTAAGTCTTATTTTATAAGTATTAATTGGCTATATGTTTATACAGAAGAATTTATGTAAGATAGAAGATAATGAATTTTTGTATTCTGATAACAAATAAAGTGTCAAAAAAAAAAAAAAAACCAATTCAGATGAATTATAATAAAAAATTTGTTTACATACTTATCTCTTACCTTTGAATTTCCCTAAAAATAAAATCCAAGAATAACGATCTATAAATCTATAAATAATCTATAAATAACGAAGTTGAGGATGAGAGTTAATGCTTACCACCGGTCACATGATATCATGTTAAAATCTAAATCATACTACATTGGATATCGGCTGGCATGTCATTCCCACGTGATAGTCATAACTCAGCAGGCATAAACATCGTAAAATCTCTTTTCGCTTGCCTACGTAAAGGACGCCGCGAAAGTATGCTCCCTACACTCGTAATACCAACTCATTCATAATGCGAAGAAGTTCGAACGTGTATTTAAACGATCGAGTGGTAAATGCTCGAAAATGAAATGTCGAATAGTCGCGAGGCGCTACCTTATCTCCACTCCTCGATGTCCCGTTCTCGAGCCGCCGAGCAAAAAACGCATGACCGGCACGATACCTCACCTCGATAATTGGCGACTAGGGCAGAGGGAAAAAGGCCCTATCCCCCACCTAGTTGCCCGCTACGGAGCAGTTGGCTAGAGAGGATCCACACCACGAAGAGGGGGAGCATCCTGAACGCGCGGGCGCGCTCGCGCTCATGCGAGAGAGACAGAGAGAGAGAGAGAGAGAGTGACGGGAGAGAGAGAGAGAGAGAGAGAGAGAGAGAGAGAGTGAGCGAGGTGAAGGCAAACGCGCGAGCGCGAGCTGAGGCATGAGGTTTGCCGACCGGCACCGTGGCCCGTCAGTATCGTGCCGCGACTCTTTCGCGACGTCCGAGAGCCGAAGGAGCAGCCGCGACGTTAGTCCGCACGCACGCCTCATACCGGAGAGGATTAAGCCACCCCGTGGTTCTCGAGGAGCTTGTGCCAAGTGGTAAGAGGTGGGCATTGGCCAGGCGCTTGATACGACTGCGGCTGCATGCGAGCAGGAGACGAGTGACCGCCGCGCATTACAGCCTCCACGGGACATAAGCTCAAGCGGTACGTATTTTTGTCTCTGTCGTTTTAATGTCATTCATTGACTTGGCATGCAGGGATCGGGATTTGACGCTAGGATTCGACGTTTTTTTTTTTTTAAGGGATCTATCTTGTCTGGGGAGCTCGAGGCTTGCGCGAGCCCCTTGAGGGATGTGCTAACGCTGTTCTAACAGCTCAATGATCGACTAGGAATATTTATTTTTTATTGTGGTAGGGTGAAATTATGTATAAAGACTGCATCAGTATAAAAGGAAAAAAAATATAATACAAATAAAAATAAATAATAAAAATATATCGACCGTCGAACTGTACGAAACTTTTACTTAAAAATATTTGTTAACTTTTTTTTTTTTTTTTTTTCCATAATAGCACCTGTGTGGCCAATAAAACTTATTGATGTATCTATCGAATGTAATTGATAATTATATATTATTTACAGATGAATTTCCAATATTCATGTCATATTTGTTTGAAAGAATTGTCCGCGTCTTCTTTAATTATCATAGCATCGATATATTGATACTTTTCCAAAATTATTACGTGAAATAATAATGACAAATTCCATGTCTGCTTAAATATATTATTTGCTACGGTACCTGAACATACATTATATGTCTTTACATAAAATTAAGTTTAATCAATTATATAAAATTGTTCTATTATCATAATACGGATTACTAAATCCACGGATATGTATGTAATCTTTACGTTATATAGAACAAATTTTATTTTAATACATTGCCATTAATATTTATTATAAATTCAATTATTCAATTATTTTAAAAGTACTTTTAATAAAACATTTTATTTATTTATTTATTTTCTGCATTTACTACTACATTTGGTAATAATATTTTTAAAGACTATTTAATAAAAAGATTCAAAGTATTGTAAATAAAGCTTTATTTATAAAAAAATCATCATCGTTATTTATATATATATATATCTTATTTAATATTTGAAATTAATAGTTGTTTCCTAGCAATTGTTTTAGTAAATTAACTGTGGAAATTTTTACATTTTCAAAACTAATAATTTTTAAATAAATAGATCATTGATTTTAGATTAAAATACGTAATGGAAATGATATTTTTAGCTGTTGATTAGGCGTGTAAGACACATATTACAAAATATTGGTGTCTGTACTTATCAGTACACTATTGCAAACATTTACATAATATTATAAAGAATAATGTTTGCTAAATTTGTTTTTAATAATATAATTAAAGTGCGTGAAAAGTAGTGAGAAAGGAAAACAATATATAAGAAACTTAGCCATGTCTATTAATGATATTTTAAACAAATTTTGATTCTACATTGTATAAATAATTTTTGTATATCTTTAAAGAAATTGATGAATCCATTGAATTTATGTTATTTATTGCACATTTGTTTATTAATGAAATATAAATTAATTGGTAAAATTTGATATTTCTATTATACGCTTGATCTGCAGAACTTTTGAATCATCATTTATAGATTTTAATTTGATTGATTTA
The DNA here is from genome assembly GCF_000503995.2 of Ceratosolen solmsi marchali. Taxonomy (NCBI): domain Eukaryota; kingdom Metazoa; phylum Arthropoda; class Insecta; order Hymenoptera; family Agaonidae; genus Ceratosolen; species Ceratosolen solmsi. The sequence goes on along the minus strand of NW_011948424.1, from coordinate 615,603 downwards.
TTATTTATTAATTAATATTATTAAAAATATGTATTTCGAAATATTTTCCAAATTCAAATAGCAGTTTCAGTTATTAACAATATAATCTCTCATACGCCAAAGAAAACTCCTAAAATCACAAGTATTATCGATTTATGTGCATATTCAGAGCGAGTCATGAAACTTTCTTGAGAGCACTTTTATTTTCAGGAAGGTACACGCATATATACTTATAATAATGTAAAATATTTAATTATCATAAAAATATTTTTTTAAAGTTTAACGGCAGCAATAATTTCAGAAGCAAAAAATTATAAGAGAAATAACTAGTCGAGATTGTACTCTGATTTAAAATACGAATTACGATTAACTCTCCTTACATGAATACGAATAGGTTTTTCTTACTCAACATAATACGTTTTTGTTTGTTTTATAGATTATTAAAAAACTATCTTACGCGTAACACACGCGCGCGCGCGCGCGCACACACACACACACACACACACACACACACACACAATTATTCTAAAAATTTGAATATAAATAATTTTATACTTTTTAAATTACTTTTACAAGCTATAGTTAAAAAATAAGAAATATTATAATTAGTTTTTAACATAATTATTGTGGATAATCAAGTACAGTAAGTAAATTATGAATTAAATGAAACATTTAAAGTAGATTGTAATTAGCAAACAGAATTACTTATCGTACTTATTATTTTATAAATAGTTTGTTTCTTCCATTACAAAATACTGCTTATAATGAAAGAATTATCATGCAGACAGGGAAAGAACTATAAATGTACAAAATATTTAAAGGGCATTTTATACAATTAATGTGAATTCAAAAGAATTATAAAAAAATAATATTATAATTTAAGAAATTGCAGTTTACTATTTCCTTGAACATGTAAGACAATTGTTTATTTTACGTAATAGTTCATTGAGTACACAATATGTAATTAAATACTAATTATTTTCAAGTTATTATTTATAAAATTATTTACAAAAATAAAACAATCTACAGTACAATTCGTATGTTTATACGCTGTAAATAATTTACCAAATAATTTACCATATAATATAAGTTATTAATAATACAAGTAACTTATTAAATTATAATGATAATATTATTTTTCAAATGAAAAATTTTAAATTTCGGTAACGCTAAGAGTATTAGATAAGTAGGTATAAATTTTATATAAGTAAAAGTACATGAAAAAGCAATAATCTAATATTGTATTAATTTAAATAATTTCAAAATTATTTTACAGTATTAAGATGCTATAATTTGATTTCACTGATTAAGTTACGAAAAAGAATACTCAGTAGGTTGATGGTAATCTTTATAATTAATATTGACAAAAATGAAAATCTTTTTGATTTTTAACATCTCACTGCTGTGGACGTAATATTACACGAGAAAATATATTCATAATTTCATAGATACTTAAAAAGAAAGTTACCCAGTTAGTTGTTCCTACTTCTAGAACTTTCAATTATAAACTTCGAAATTTTCTGAAAATTCTGGAAGAACGTTAGTAAGTATTATTAGTAACATTTTCAAAAGAATAGTGAAGTTATTAAACATTGTCAAACATCAATATTTTTTGTCGAGTTTCATTTTATAAGTTAGTTTCTATAATTTCAATTAACTTTAATATTTTAAATTATCTAAGAATAAGCTTTCCATTAAATTATATTCTACCGCTTTAATCCGAATTCTAATAATTAGCATAGTTAATGGATTTATTACATACATAATGTCAGATAGATTTAGAAATGAATATTTTATATTATTATTGTAATATTAACAATGAAGTTTTTTCTTGAAATTTCTTAAATATTATTCGTGAAAATTTTCAATCCCAATAGTAATAATTATATGTTTATTTAATTGTTTAGCGTAGGGATAAAAATCTTATAAATCATGGATTTAAATTAAATTCAAGACCCGTTACTAATTATAAATTTATCAAGTTTCTAGCTACTAATACGAAACTTAACCTTACAATAAATATTTATGACCCTAATCAGACAAATTTCAGTGCAATATTTGAAATATTACAAAGTTGTTTTAAACTATTATAAAATTTTACATTGCATAAAAAACTTGCAAGAAAATAAAAAGTATAAGAAAATAATGAATTTAGGTGGAAGCAAATTTTCCTTTGAAAAGCACACTTATTATATGTCAATTTCAAAGATACATTAAACCGCATAATTATAATTGCAATATTTGTACTATAATGAAATGAATGCTGAGAATATTTAACTTATTGTAAAATAATATATTATTATCTATATACGGAAAGCAAAAAGTGGTAATAATGCTATAAGTAAATCACAATAAGAAATTAGAATTTCTTATTAATTTAATATAAGGAATAGTGTTTCAATACATGTAGGATGTTTATTTCTATATTTAAAAAATGTATGAATTTCAAATAAAAAAGAGGTACTAGATTTTGTTTGTAATTTTACTTTACAAAAATTTCAGAATTTAGTATTATACTTTGTTAATTAGACAAATATAAAATGATTATAAAATCGATGAAGAATGTCAGAAAGGAACAATAAAAATAAAAACCAAAAAGTACTTCTCTCATCGAAATCTGCATACAATAATTGAAGCTGGTTTGAAGAACATTTAAATTCTAATGCTTTTCTCTGTCTCATATACGTATAATATGCGTATGCGAGTGCACTCTAACGTTACGTGAGCGTTGGCATAAAAAGACAAAAAAAAGTGAGATAAGTCGCTCATACGATTGTACAGTAAGCCATTGGAAATATATATTAATGACGCCATGTAATTATATGGTATAATTAGAGGGGCGTGAGAAAGTAGTGCATACTCTGTACGTATACGGGCGTATGTGGATGCGAAAACGTGTGTATGTGTGTGTGTGTCTAAACCTGAGATGAATAGTTGGAAGGCGTTCGACGTAGATATGTCAATTTAAAGACCAGATATGTTCTGAAAAACTTCATTACGTGGAGGTTGGTGCTTCATTAAATTGATCAAATCATGTTTACTGTTCTCTTCATTAGTTTAATAATGTTTATAAATTATTAGAATTAGATTAGGAAAGATTTTCATGATTCAGATTGATTTAGTCCCTTTAGCTTTTATTTTCTTTAGCTTAATTTTCCTTTATTTATTTATCAACCTAAGATCCTCTTAAGTCAGGCAGTTAGATATATATATTTTTAAATATTTGTTACAGAGTAAATTACTATCTATTCTCCTATACATCAAAATGTTCAGGTTTTAGTAAATTATAATTACCAAATCGATTGACCTTACTTTATCGTCAATAGATTCTATATGCTGGAACTTTTATTTTTTGTCTTTTAGTTATTGATACATAACTTTTATGTTTTAGATAATTAATCATAAGTAATGCATTATACTAAAATAAATATTTCATATTTTAATCAACAATTATATATTTATTACAATGGAATTCACCCAATTTATTGAAGTGATTTATATTGAATTGAAAATATTTCCTAATATATATAAAAAATTATTTCCAGTATTTTTAATATTATCATTATATCTATTATTTAGAATAATACCAATAATTTATAACTATTATTATAGAATTTGTAATATAAATTAAAAAATAATTAATACAAAACATTATTAATTTATTAAAAACATTAACATTTATATAATATATATTTGTAAATTGGTTTTGTTTCGCTTTTATGAATAAGTATTAATATGTGTTTTAATTATAATTATTTTAATATTTTAAATACAAATATAATGGATTAAAGATTGCCAATAAATAATTTAAACATTTTTTTTAACATATATTTCTTAAAATTTACATTAACAAAGTATAGTGACAAATATTTAATAAACCGTAATGGTCATGAAATATAAATTTAAACGTATAAAAGAATAATTATGAAAAAATAGATTGTAATATAATAAGTTTAATTTATATAAATTTGTTAGTGTTTACGTAATAATAAAATAATTGATATACCATGAATTATTCTATTATAATATATATATATATATATATATATATATATTGATTAATATAATTAATTAGTATAATTATAAAATATTACAACTTGTATTAAAATTCAGTTGGATTATAGTGTAAAGAAAATATATTACTAAATTTTCTAGAAACACTATTTTTTTTTTAACAGAAATGTTATATTTAATATGTGAAGTTATTTTATAAAAATTATCGCTTTTGACTTAGTGCTCATATTGTTGTCAATAAAATATTTTTTTTTTAGGAATTTATAATAATTATTTTGCCATGGATAAGTACGATATATATATATATATATATATATTACGGAAAAGGTAAAACAAAAAATTACATTTTTATAAAAATGTCATATAATTTCTAATAAAATGATAGAATTATATATTATTCTATCTGTTGTCTAATAATGAAATTATTTTTTGAGAATAATTATATAACAACCAATAATACAAATAATTTATATTTACATAAACGGAGGATAATATTTAAGCATTATTTTGAAAATATTTAAATAAGCTCGAGAGATTATTAGTATGTTAAATTTGGAAAAAGGTAAATTAAAGCGATTGAATATTTAAGAAAAATTGATAGCGCATAAATAATATAAATATAAATTTCACAGCTATTCATCAAAAGTAAATTTCAAAGGATTCTGATATTAATAATAGTCGAAACATTAATTAATAATTTGATGTAAGGTTTAAGTCAACACTCACAAAGGGAAAATATTTCGTCATGCCAATTCGTAATTCTCCATTGATCAGATCTCATCCTACAGAATTAATTGTCAAGTATTGTCGGCTTTCATTAGCGATCTTATCATTTGAGGTATGATGCTGCCGTCCTCTGTGACATGCATAAATACATGCGTATATGTATGTATGTCAGTGTAATTCTACGCTCTTGTCAGTAGTATAATTCTACGATTCGTCAGGCCAACGGTGTTAACGGCTTCAATTTATGAAGACGACAAAATCATACGTCTGGATGATTTTGCATATTCTGAACCCGAATTTGGAAGTCCAAGTACTGGAGTTTTTATTTCCAAGTTTCGTTCGCCGAACTTGACGACATTTAAAGAACTGAAACTGAATTAAGTTTTCAATATGAAATCCCTTTCTTTTGGAGTTACGATTTATGACGAGTCTAGAAGATCTTTTCAAAGGAATTTCATTTCATACGACTGAAAAAATCAAACAAAAGCGACTAATACAAGAGAGATTATAATTTATATATTAACATAATTTTGATATGTAAATATATACAGAAGCTAGAAGCTTTGGTTCTATAATCGCCATTATAATGTATTATTCCAAAAAAATAAGTTGAAAATAAAGTTTATGGTTATTTTAACATTTATCGAAAATTTTACATTTTAGAGATTAAATTAATAATTTATGCACACACTACATGAGTACATATGAAGAATTAAAATAAGATATATATTCATATTGTCATCAGAGTGAAAGTACTTAGATAATTAAATTAACCTTATTTAAAGTTCCATAGTCTTTACAATGTACGTTATACATTATTATGAAATTAATGTTTATAAAGAATTTTTATTATGTAAATAATTTCAGACGATTTATTAAATCATATCAAAATAGTTAATAATAACTTTATATTAATAAGTGCATTATATTATTTTGTAAAGGCTTTTATTTAACAAGAATATATTTCATATGTCATTCATATATATATATATATATATATATATATCATAAATCCATCGATACTTCTTAATAAAAATATATTTATAAAATATAGTTTAAAAATACATGACATAATAAATCAGTATAATGATATACATTAATGATATGGGTAAATAACAATAGAAAAATTTAATAAAGATAAAAAAAAATCAAGTGTCTTATTTATTATGATAAAATAGGTTTTATCTAAGCATCCTGTATATTTCTTCAGAGAGCAATTTTCGTAATTTATTAGTATTATGTAGTATAAAAGTAATTGGTTATACAAATGTTTAACGTTGATTATTATACTATGATTTTACAAATATATTTTATAATATGTATTTAAAATATTACTTTAGGAATGTTTGAATTTGAGATTGTTTTTAAAACAATAAAAAACTATAATAAGAATGTTTTAATTCATATTATATGTGTATATATATATATATATATCTATATATGTATCTATGGATTATTAATATATCTATAGATGTATCTATATCTATCGATATATATATATATATCTGTATGCAAAATATATATATATATATATATCTATTTATATTGTTATATATATTCAATGATTTATTTCATAATTGATTTCTCTATTAATTTAAATCAATTAATATTAATAATATCAAATCTGAAAATTCGTTAGATTTATTTTTTTATGTAAATATGTTTTAAAATTTTATATATTCGACTGAGAATTTAATTCAATATTTTTTTTATCATTATAATGAAAAACTTTCAAGTGAATTGAAATTATTTTAAAAGGTCAACGTAAAATAACTACTATTGATTAGGCGCAATGATAAGACTATCTGGTCCATAAGAAAAAAAAAAAAATATATATATATATATATAACTGAATAATTTTTTCGTAAGATCGAACTTTAATTAATAAATTGTATAAGTTAAAAATAATATCTATATTGAAATTGACGTAAGTGTAAGTGGAAGGTAATACAAATAATGTGCAGTGAAACGAAATATCTATATAAGGTAATACTTGTTATTATCAATTTCATTGTTGAACAATCAAAAGATCAGTGAGATTCCCCGTAAACGAAGCAATATCTGCATCAGTATATTGCAAAATTGGTCAAATTATGCAAAAAGTCATAAGAGTCGCGGCTTCAGTCGAGCCTCAATGTATCACGTATTTCTTAACGCCTCAACTCGACAATTCACACGCCGACGGAAGCGCATCGTGAAATATAAAGGCATTGACGACGATCTCGATTGTTGGATCTTGAACAAACGATGGCGAATTATTATATTACAGAGCTGCGTGCTTTCGGGAAATGTTTTAGTGGAATGATTGTGTAATGTTTCAGGCCTCGTCGCGTGGGTGAGAAAATGCGTCGAGCGGAATGTGAAGAAATAATATAGATAAGTTGATATGGCCAGCAATGGAGAAAATTAAATGCATTCGAATTTTTCTCTTGTATTATACAATTAATAGGGAGTTATGACTTTGCTAAGGTATTTCAATGCGTTAAGTGGGTGCGAAGTTGAAATAGTGCAAGTTATAAAAAGATTAAAATAAAATTACATTTTCAGGTAGATTTTATAGATGAATTAGGCTATTAAGTAAAGCACATTAAATTTGTGCATTCAGATTAATAAAGCTTTTACATAAAATGTAAGTCATCGTTATAAAGAAGAAATTTTTTATCAAATCATTTAAAAATAGAGCGCAAATGAGTATAAATTGACATATTTTGACCGTAATAATAACTTTTTCATCATTGTTCTATATTTCAGATATATTTCAACGAATTGAATTTGAACACATTGAACGATATGTTATTCAATAATGTTATTCATTATTTACTAATAAAATATATTTATAATTAAAGACAGTTTTTAATTATTATTATAATTTTATTTTATATTAAGATAAAGAACATCATAGATATATAAACGTATTTTTTTTCTTATATAATTGGCTATTATATTGATTATCGTGTTGATACGAATCAAATTAAAATCCCAGAACGTAATTTAAGATCGCTACTGATATATGTTATATATCGTTAAAATTAAACGACATAATTTACGATCCATTTATAGTTATTAAGTAGAATGTTATATATTGATATCAATTTATTTTAAGAAATCAAGTTATTATACTCTATCATAATGCGAGGAAATTATAAAAAATCTAAAACTAAACGACCGCTTGATTTTAATAATTAATCGAATCTAAAATATTACTTTGCATTGGGAGTGATTGTTGGGAGGGGGGGTGGTGGTGGTGGTGGTGGTGGTGGTGGTGGTGGTGGTGGTAGTCTTGAATAATTGTAATCATAATTAATTTTTTTCATAAATATTTTGAGCATTAACAATATTTTAGCATTAAAAAGCATTATACTCGTTACGATAAAACATAATTTTCGGAAAAACTAATACTATCGCTTCCCGTAAGAATATCGGTGCTCCTTAGTCTGCTTGCTTCGCATAGTACTCGGCGAGGGACAAAATACGTGTGCTTAAAATCCTGCGTACAGACAAAGTTACTTATCTTCGTAGTGGGCCGAAGCTATATCCTTGCGCACGCGCACTGCAAAAAACGAGGCTACGGAGGCTCTGGTCGCAGGATCGGCACAATGAGGAGACCTTTTTCGCACGCTCGGCGCTCGTCAATGTAATAATTACACAAAAGCATCCGAGTAAAGCAGACGTTTCGCTTTTGTTACGATGCGCCGCTCTCGCCTTTCGTGATGACCTGTAGTTTTTGGAAGAGAAGCGTTTCGATGTTTGGCTCGCCCGGAGAGAAAGGATGAACTTCGGCAGGGACGATTTTTGCCAGTTGAATTTCGATTTGCTGATGCTCGCTAGCGTACGATGTTATAATTTCGAAATTTTGCTTGATAAAACTGTCGAGTTCGTTACGTTGATTACAACATAGAATTTATGCTTTTAGAGCAGCTTGCGAATAGATTGAAATGGATTGGAAAGTTATGTTTTTAAATTTCATCTCTTATGTTGTCAATTGCGGTGATGTCGTTGCTTCAATTTATATTAAATGAAGCGATAATCGTTTAAATTCATTAAGTCGAAAGGAATTTTTACAATTTATTTAATGCAATGAAATTAAAAAAAAAATATTCTTGATATTTCTATAAAAAGATTGCTACGACTGATTATTAAATACGATTTTCATTTCTATTCGTATAATATTATTAATTATTACGTTAGTATGCATAGTTGAAGTTGTACATCCGTTTATCATATTTATGGATGCTTAAGACATTGACTATATATTTACAGTAACTAATGTAATAATATTTCTTATTCTACATTTATATTTGTCGTTATTACTACCCATATAAATACTGACGCTTATCAATTGGATCTTTCTATTTATAAATGAGTTTCATAAATTAATAAAAATAGTGCATTTATATATTATTTCACTATGAAATTCGTGTCACTTTTCTATTGGAATTATATCAAAATAAATCTTTCTAAAATTCCATTATAAGTTATGCTCACTTATTGAAAAATAGATGTAAAAATTTTCTAAATGATTACATATTTTTATATAGATTTAGTAAATAGGTTAAGCTTAACCGAATCAACATTTATTTTGATTTCATACGTGAAAAATTGATCTTTTGAACTTTATATTTTTACCAAAATATTGATAAACTTTTTCTTATAATTGTACAATTTAATAATATGCATGCATATATATATATATATATATATTTGTAAAATACATATACAAACGTAATGGTAATTCAAAATATATATTTAACATCATTATATCTATATATATTTAAAAATGACACTAAATTATGAGTTTTATAATAAATCAATTCATGTGTTCGTCTCATAAAAAATTCTACATTTTCCAATATAAATATATACATTGTAAATAAAAACATTTTACTAAAAATTTGAAGAAAACTATTATTACTTGTGAATAAATTGAAATTGAATTATATAAATTGTCAGCATTAATAACCATTTAAAGGATAAACTATTTATAGGAAACAAAAATCGACTACTATCTGTGGAATTTGAACAGAATTTTCAATAATTTTGAAGAGATTATGCAATTCAAATCGATACTTTCTTATTGAATGTCTTTTCTATACAAGAATAATATAAATTTTTTTAAATACTTGAGCATAAGAAATAGATTAACTATAAATATCACACAATATATTAAATTTTCTTATAGAAAAAAAGTGAAGGAAACGCGCATTTAATGATAAGTATTGGATAAGCCTATGTATTTAATATTTTTGCTCACATACGAAAGATCTCAATGCAAACAATCTAAATGAATTTTCATTTGACCGTGAAAGTTTATTTGCTGTAGATAAATAAGTATATTCGTTAATTTTTGTTGTTAAATATATAGGTAAAATTCAAAATTTGATATGCATAAATCAGTTTTAACAAAATAAATATTACATCTTAATCTCTACATGAATATATTGTTTATTAGAAAATGAATTTAATATAGAAAAATGATTTATTGATTTAATAAAGTAAATTTCATGAAATAGAATTTGTATTTCCAATTCAAATGGTCGATTAATCACGATAGTTGGGAAATTCATAACCATACCTTTTTAAATAATGATTTTTAATAAATGATGAAATTATTAAGCTTTAGCTCTTTCTTTAGATTTGGTAATTGAATTCTATTATTATGGTTATAATACTTGTATTAACATATTAAATTTGCGAAGATATTTTTTTTAGCATAATTTTTATAATAAATTTAATTTCAAAGTAGATTATAGTTGGAAAATTGGTATTATAATAGTTTTTCATGTTTTTGCAGTTAATTTGAAAATGAAAAAACATTTATCCTAGTTTATATTTATTTTCAAATTAGAACAATAAGAATTAACAATCTTCAAATAATTCTATTTCAGTATTTAACGATAATATTCTGATTTCTCACTCAACAAGTAAAATGTAAGTTTATTTTTTTTTTTTTATATTTAAAAATGAATAATAATGTGAATTTAGAACATTCCGAAGAAAACTATGAAATTTTAAATATTATAAGCTACAAAATAAGATAATATTTGCCGCGATATTTGAACATACTATAAAGTATATTTTATATTTAAATACTTATTGTAATATTTTTAATTTTGTGGTTTTAAACATAGAAAGAATGAAATATGCCTATGACCTTGAAAAAGTCAATTTTTAAACATTTGCATCGTAATATCTTATCACAAAGTAATAATACTTAATATACTTATTTGACCCTATAATAGCTTGTTATTATTAAATGCGCTCTTTCGATCGAAGCATTTTTCAATAAAATCTATTTGTCGTCAATTTAATAGAATTTTCTGCTTATAATAAGCATTGAAAAGTTCGTGAAGTATATTACCTGAACTGTATTTTATGATATATAGAGATTTAAAATATTGATTCTGGAAATTGTGTACAATCAATTTATTTATATACCAAATTTTTCATGAATATAAAATATTTACAAATATCGCATTTCCTTAATATAAAAATGTTTGGTATCAGGAAAAATGTTAATTACAATATTTATTGGAATATAGGTTATTTATATTATAAATAAATTTATTTATTATCTTTTTTATTTTATATTACATTATTCAATTTTCTTAAAAAAAAAAAAACACGTTATCTCCATTTTATATAATTTAATGTTTTATATATATTATATATATATTTTGTACCATCGATAAATTAAATTTACATTTTTATATAAAAAACTGAAATAGAAAATTCAAATTGAACAATGAATACTAGACATTTGAGTTAAAATATTTTTAAGTGTTGCAGAAATTCCTTTTTTTTTTCAAGTGAAGTTTCTACTTTCTCTTTAAGTAGCAAGGTAGTTTTGAAAAAAATTAACTTGTACTTGAAATTAAAAAGGTATAAAAAATTATAAAATATTTATTAAAATTTTCACAATAGCCACTTAAAAATTTAATTCATGCTATGATATTTACATATGTTGTTTTAAACATTTATATATTCAGTAATTCGAAAGGTTACAAGATAAAGGATGGATACAATTTTCATCTGTTTTACTTCCCTTAAAGGGTTAACTTTTATTCACGTATTTTGTTCTTGTAATATTGATAATGAACATTTTTTAATTGTAAAACTTCCTTTTTTATCATTACGATATTAAAAATTTATGAAAAAATTTTGATTATGTAAAGGCAATCGTTTTATTTTTTAAATATTAAAGTGCGATTACTTGTCTTTATATAATAATAATAATCTAATAAGAGTAAGTTTTTAATATTTTCTTTATTAATTATATCTATTATATTATATATACAATGTCGATTAAAGTATATTTGATTGAAATTGTTTATATATATATATATATATATATATATATATTCAGAAATTTAATCCTTAAATTAATAATCTTGAAAAGCTTAACATTTAAAAATAAAAGAAAATATAATACTCGTAATTAATATAGAAAATTTTAATTTTAGAATGCAGAAATTTTAATAGTATATTTAATTTCAAAAGTTCCTTTCAGCACAATCAAATTCATATCTCTTTGGTAACTTAATTTTATACAAAGTACAGCAACTAAAATGTAATTTCTTGAAGTGTGGGTTATCTGCAGTCTGTTGACTCTACTCCTACGAAAGAAAATTCTTTTATATTTAAAGTTTATACGTAAAGTTGCGTTTATCGCACGTTGAAATTAAGATTTAATAAAAATCACTAATAGAGTTCCCAATTACCTATATCTTATTCGATAGTGTTCGATTTACCGAAGATATTCGATCGTATCTTATCAAGCTCGTTTTTCTCTCTAGTATTTATGAAATATCCACTCAGTATCGATCGCATGCTTATAGTCCTGATCAAATATTGACTAAAAATCAATATGAAACTTTCTTCCCACCGAGATCTCATCTTACAGTTATAAAAATGATTTATCATCAAAGGCCCAAACGGCATTGACGATCAAAAGGAAAATATCCGTAGTAGCCCAACATAACGCTTCTCCCGAATTGCTCGCGATATTCTCACTGCACACAACGGCCGGGAATTAGTCGTGTTTGCGTTTCACCTTTTCATGGTGCCCCTTTCTACGGGGCATTCGCGTCGCTTTCCGTATCGCGTGCGACGATCAACGCCAAGTGCCGCGGCTTCTACTTCCACGTCCTCCGCGACGCTTCCGCAGCTCTTTTCCGAGAGCACCGCTGCGCCCAAGAAACGGTTGCCTCCTCTCCACCGGTAGAGTGAGAGCGCGGAGCTGGAGGGTGGGTGGGGGCTAGCGGTAAGGTGGTGGCGGGCAGAGGGGGTCAGCAGAAGGAGGTGGAATTGCCGATTGTCGCTGGCGCTTTGCGACTGACTTCGTGAGATCGCAACCATCCATTGAGCGGATTGGAAGGAAATGGTTCCCTGGTCCATTCGCTCGCTCCACTTACGAATGAGAAATTGGAGGAAAAGGCATACGTTGAAATGCATAATTTATTGTGCTTTTCGAGTCAATTAAATTGCTATAAAATCAAAATGTCGAATTGACTTTGGTGAGATTATTTAACTTACCTTTTATTTCAACATTCAGATTATGAGCATCGTTATGAAAATTAGAAAAATAAGATATTATTTTGAAATATTTGGTAATAGTGTATAGTGTTGGACGCCGGTGATATTTTCTATTTTTTTTTATGTGCATTTTAGGCGCAAGTTTTTTAAATTGAATATTTCTGTTTATATTATATCTCTATCTACATATATTTTTTAAATTCGATTTACTATACCAATGAAACTTCGTTTCATTCTTCGTTACTTATCTGTTTCAAACATCATAGATTTAAATACACGTAATAATAAATTAATTTTAATGTTTTAAACAACTGCATTGCTTGATCAAATTTGGCGTGTGAAAATTTCTGGATTTTCGAAAATACAGGACGCAAATTTTCAATTTGTATAATTTATACAGAAAGTACAAATTATTTTAAGATATAAATAGTCAATAAAAATAAAACTGAAATTATTCCCTAAACGGGATAATTAAAGAGATATATTAAATGAGATGATTGAAACGAGGATAAATACCTTTACAGAAAATTTTTCCCAATAGTTTTGTCTTGTTGGCTAAATTTATTACATATAGTGTAGGGTTGCCATGCAGTTATTCTAAATAAGTAAAAGTAGGATGTTACTTAGTCAGAGAGTCAAATCTAACATTCACAATCTAGTTCTTCATCGGTTAAGTAGTAAGTTCCTCTCGCTCGCGAATGTTATGCCAGCTTCTTCTCGATAAATAGTTGTCGGGAAGTTTTACTCGACGAGATTGTGGCGAAGACAGGAGGAATACAACAAATGTGTGGAATACTTTTAAAAGATAGCAGCATACCGAGCCTTGCACACGCGAGTTTACGGGAAATGGACTATCCGTCCCTGACACTTCTTTGTTCGCTCGGTGACATTTAGTAGGACTTTCGCTGGTGGTTACTAGTCCCTCAGCGATTTTCACCATTCCAGACATTTCGACTGTTTGGCTCCATTTTTGTGGATACTGCTCCTCTCCTTCAGAATGCAAAAAGAATTGCAGTGGTACAGCACAATATCGCTTGCTATCTTATTCAAGCGTCCAAAATTCGTAATTTACCAACATTTTTATTATCAAAAATGTATTATTGAAATATGAGAATGGAATGATGGCACGCTCGTGTGCGACGAAGAAAAGAATACGCGTTAAAAAGCAATTTAACCAAATTCGTTCGTCAAAAAAAAAAAAAAACAAAAAAAAAAAAGAGAGAGAAAGAAAAGAAGAACGTTTCATCACGCAACGTACATGGAATACACAGCGGGAGCAGTTTTACTTTAAAATTACGCATAGAAAATAACTCTCTCTCTCTCTCTCTCTCTCTCTCTCTCTCTATCTCTCTATCTCCACTATCGCGACGTCCAGACCAATCGACCAATCGCAAGAGTAAACAAATTCATACATACGAAGAGGCTTCTACTCGAGGAAGTCCATTCGCACCGAAAAGATATTTGTCTGCAAACACGGAATTTCCGTTTCCTCGTATACATATATTATCTAGTCATAAGGTTCTTCCGGAACTACGAAGATGTCTTTCATCATAAAAAATTCTTATTTTCATCCGTATCGAATGTGAACTCTTGGATTGCGAATTCGCTTTTGTGAGCGTAGCTCCGTTTATGCATATATTTGAAGACTCCAGATTTCTTTCGAACTAATATTTCCTTAATCTTTTTCTATGCTTCGCCTAAAAAGTTTCTACTGTTTCATACAAAAAAGTAAGAGAGAAAATCGCTTATATTTAATTAATGTTTGTAAAACAATGGAATTATGACTATTGTTTAGTCGCGAATGTAAAGTTTATAATTCGAATTAGCATTTTTCGAGAAAATGTCCCTTTATTTTTATTGTGAATTATTCAATCATAATTCACATTAATACGTCAATGCATTATTTATTGTCAAAATCAATAGAAGGATACAGTTTTGTAATAAGTACGGGTATGCTTTAGTCATTATGGTCATTTTAAACGGTGTTGTATTATTATTGAGGAAATTCATTGATTTCGAAAAGAAATATTACTAATAACATAAGTTTATATGTATATTATTTAATAATCCTCATAATTTCTATTCATAGTTGCTTACGTGGAAATAGAAAAATCAGTTTCATAATGAAAATAAAAAAATATGATAAGCATTTAATAAATTATGAATACAAAATGTTACTTTAATAATATTATATATCAACGTGTATGTATTTTTAAAATGTGTAATATGTATCCTAATTATCTTAAAGCCCATTAGACTAATTTTGTTAGCTAATTTATTCTTTCATATATTAGTTTTTGATATTTTACTCAAAGATTTTCTAAAATAAAATAAATATATATGTATTTTATAGTTACAGATAAGTTGATTGTTTTTCAATTCATTAGAAATATTTACATATTGACTTACCATTTGATTGTCTGTATTTTTTCTTATATTTATGAGATCCATATTTATATTTTTTTATTAAGATATATTTGCTGCTCTTACTTTTAGGTATGTTTTTTATTTTTTTTAAATTTTTATATATTTTTAAGAGCAAGATATAGATATAAATTTGTTTGATTTTATAAGATAACATTAAGAAGTCTTTGAATTGCTTTTCCGTTTTAAATAGTATTAAATGTACCCTATATTATATTAAAACATTTTTAAGTTATTAGACTTATTACATAAACGAATATAAGATATTGAATAATTCAATAAAAAGCTTAATGTTTTATGATGAAAATTAAAAAAGTATTCATACAAATATTTTTATAAAATAACTACAGCATAAAAAGATTAATGATTAATGACAGATTAATAATGATTTAATAGATAATACATCGTTCCTATAATAATTGCATAGATATAAAAATATCATATAAAAATGTTTGGACGTATTTTCATTTTTATATATAATATTATTATTCTATTCTTTTGTTTTGTGAAAAAAATATTATATTTTAATTTAACAAAATTATATTATCACTCTCACCCACCCACCCAGTATTCAGGGCCACTAACTTTACTCTCAATTTTTTTCCTCAATTAACTATAAATTGTTTTTCATTATAATGCAAAAATTGTATCAGAGCAGTAATTGATAAATTTTGATATATTAATATATATTAATAATATACTAGTAAGGAACCAGTAATGTTATAGTGAGGTTAATATAAATAAGTTAAATATTTAACTACTAGTAATAAATAGTATTTCCCTTTACTTTACCAATTAGCACATTTAATATTGAGTTTTTGTATTACAAGTATATGAAAGAAAATTTTGTTCAACAATGTCTGTGTATAATGCAAAATGTAGTTATGTAAATTATGTGCATTGTTTATGAGTTTAAGAGCAAATGTAATTATATTTTTTAAAAACATTTCCAGTCTAAACGTTATGCCTGTAAAACTAGACTAATTAAAATTTAAATTTTATTCATACAATTCATTAATATCTTCAATTCTATAAGTTTAGTTTTATGATTGATTTATCTTTAAATTTTTCTCTTATAAATAAATACCACTAAATACAATATTTAATAAAATTATATTAAATTTAAAAGCGTATAAATTGGGAAAGGAAAAAATTTTTATACAAATTCCCATTGATTGTAGTTTTTTAAACGTATTAATATATATGAATGATATTATTAAAAGAAAACTGTCAATTCTATAAGATAATGAAACTTTTTAATTGTTCAATTTTTTTAATTGTTTGAGATATTATTAATAATATCAAATAACCAATTTATGGTGTATATAAAAAGAAATGCAATATAAGCAAATAATATTAAAGTAGAGGAATTGAGAATTTAAGTAATTAAAAATTCCACTGCTCGTTGAATTTGAGCATTTAAATTGAAATCACTTTACTGCTTTGATTGAATGTAAATCAAGTTACATCCAGACAAAAGCTTATATTTTAAAAGGCTTTCTCTCTGTTTCCTGTAAATGGTCTCTTCAGATACTTTGTATGGTTAGTGAGTGAGTGCTCTTATGACATTTGATTATATATAGAAATATAGAGCAGAACTCGTGTTCGTTGCATGAAATTCTGTAAATTCCATTACATTTACAGTAATAATTTTGCTTCCGAATAAAATATTTTACATAAGCTTAACGTAATTCATTATTCTATAGAAACATAAATTATATTAATGCCGTAAGCGGTTATTTCATTACAATAATAATAAAATCGGCGTTTTGTTATCAATTTACGAGAAATGAAATGCTTACCTTAATTATGAATATGTATTTCCAATATTAATATGTATATATAAATAATAAACTAAGAACTAAGGATTAAATATATTTAGTTGACACAGCTGGACAACTGTTTTACTTTAAACGGCTATTTTAAAAGATCAATTCTTATTTTAGTGATTTTAAGCATACACTTTAATAATCATAGGATTATAATTCCAAAGTTATTTTAAAACTATATTTTTCCAATAGTACTTGGAAAATGATTGATATTAATTACTAATTACTTTTTATAAATAAGTCTAATAAAAGTGGCAATTTACTTCGTATTACGAAAGAAGTTATCCATATTAAAATATTATCAATCATTCATATTTCTAAGAGGTGCACTTGAAATAAGTAATTATTATCCTTAATATTGGTTATTTAAAATTATCTTTAGTAATATATATTTTTTATTATCTTTACCATATAATACTTAATTTAAAGTCAATTACTGATGAGTACGTTTATAATAACAACTACTTAAACGCACTATTACTTACAACTAATTATTGCTATGACTATTTAATATCGTAATATTAGTAAATAAGTAACATACATTGAAGAAAGCACTGTAAAATTATGTTCAAGCATTATAATATCTCCTAGAAATTCATTCAAGAAAATCATTAAATTTGCCTGTTAATAAATTGTCTAAATGATAAAATAAGTATGTTACGAATCATGATAGATTACATTGGAATAAACCGGTACTAATGTAACTGAAGATAAATCTATAATATGTTTTCAAAATACTTAAACAGTAAGAATTTATTTATATTAAATTGAACTTTCATAATACAAAGTATTTTCTCTTCGTTTTATTGGTTAATAATGGTTTTAGTTATGTTTATTTAGATTAATAAAAAATACGATATTCAAAACAGTAATTTAGATTAATATTATAATAAAAATATATATTCTTTAATATTATTTATAAGATATTTTTCGCCACCTTCTTACAGAAGTTTTCAAATTTAATTTTTAATTTAATTTTCTTAATTTAATTCAATTAAGTTACATTCCATATGTGAAATAAGTTAAAGAATTAAGTTAAATTCTATTTAAATCTACACTTCATTGAATTTTAAAATAGTATTGTGCAGGAAAATCTAACATAAAAATTTTTATACCATTAGAAAGTATGATAAATGAAATATATAACAACTGATTACGTCTAAAAAATATTTATTATTATTCTTAGATAAATATAAATAATACAAAACAAATAAAATTAAAAACGTTATTATTTTTTGACAATTAGCTATTTAGATTTATATGATAGATTAGTTATTTAGATATGATCGCCTTTCTGATTTTAGCAATATATCTATAATATTTGAAGTACTATTAATTTTTTTAAGAAGTATTTTTAATAAATATATGCAGTTATCAAAATGTTAAAATTTATTAGGATATCCTCGACAATTAAATATAATTTATCTAGTTGCATTAAATTTTTTTAAAGGTTTGGTTTTTAAATTTCATTGATCAATAAGTTCCATGTATAATGTTACAAAGGCATTATGAGATGAGAAATAAAGATAAGAAGAATAAAAGAAACGTGTTGATAAAATTAAGCATTGTTTTTTTTATTCTTCGAAATTTCACCGAAACGAAGTGATTTAAAAATGTTTTAAATTGATTGCAATTCGAAAATTTTCGAAATAACGATAAATTCTAAGAATCGATACTACAATTATACATCAGCTTGGTTTTTAGTAAATTTTAGAAATGATTTAGCCATTCGTAATTTAGTGTTTTAGTGATAATTGATTTAGTGAAAAACTTCTCATACTGGCAATATTTTTCATTGCTATGTATACATTTGGATGCTTCGTTGATTTTAATGAATAAATAAATAATAATAACGAAATTCGACTTACAAAGGAGAGACGTTGAGGCATGCACCAATCAAGCAATTGTCATAGTTCGTCATACAGCGGGGTGAGGGGGGTGGGTGGGTTAGAATGGCATGAATTTACAAAAGACGAACATAGGATAAAGAATGGCTTCAGGCATCATTTCTTTTCATTTTTCACTCAAGATACGGTGTTCGCAACTTTTTGTGAAATTTGAATATCGTGAGAATATTTAAGTATGATTCTACAAACGTGGTAAATGAAATAAGTTTAATCATAGTGAGATAAGCACGTAAGGTTTGATAAGTTTCCTTCGAAAATCCTATGATATTCTTTACATTGTATGTAATTATTTTTCATAGCGTTTTAACCTAGCCATTTTATCATTATGCTAAATAATAAATAATTATTTGTAATGAAGCAATTATAATTATTTTAATATAGAGAAGCTATAGCTGAATAATCTACGTGAGGTCATGATTTTCGAAAATTAAACATTTTTATATGTTGTATAGATTTTTAAAAGCTTTCATTTGTATAATATATAATGGTAGGAAATAGTAGAAATTTTGTATGATTTGTGTGGAGGCAGACGTAAAATTGGTATTATTTAACTTTAACACACAATATTTCGTTCATTAATAGCAATTATTATTTATAGTAATGTTTATTTGCTTATAAAGTCGTAAGCCGAACAATTATTAGAGAAATATTAGAGAGATTCTTATATATATATATATATATATATATATATATATATATATATATATATATATATCGACGAGTTTAAATTCTTTTACACTAATAAGATTTGAAATTAGTAATCTAACTGAAACAATTCATGAATTGATCAAGCATCTGTTATTACTGCAAAATTTAGCATCTTCCGTTGAGAAAATCTATTAGAGTGGCAGATGAAATACCAGTTTGTAAAAAATAGAAAAGATAGGCAAACGTAATTTTATTTGGAGCTTCTCGCAAAACTTAATTATACAATTATTTGCATCCATGGCCTATTGATTATTATTATTGAAATACAGATCAATCATAAATTAAAAAAAAAAAAAAAAAAAAAAAAACCCCACCTTCAATCAATGCTAAACTAGTCATAATGCCATTATATCGGTCAGAGTAGTTGAAATCCGAGCCACCAGTCCTCAGAATAATCTCACTCATCGTTCCCCGAGACAATTCAATTTCTGAATAATATTCCTCGAAATTGATCGCCAAATACACTTGCTCTCTCCAAATTCTTCCTATTAGTTGATAAATTACTGTAAATATAGCGGTAATGAAGCGGAAATGGACATCGCGAGACAGAATAAGGTGTGCGCGATGTGTCGAGAAGAATGAAAAAAAAAACAAAAAATAAATAAATAAATAAATAAAAAGCAAAATGAAAAAAGGAGGGGATAAAAAAAAAAATCTAAGAGGGGGACTCCCATCGTGTGCTCTCCGATAAAAGGATAAAAGGTGAAAGTGTTAAAAGTGCTCGTGACGCGTTCGCACGGATCTTACGTAAGCTCACAGATCGTGCGTCGCATCTTTTCTTGAGGAGAGGAGAATCCGCGCCGTAGCCCCTGGAGACGAATTAATTTTCGGGAAGAAGCGCCTTTCGCGGGGAGTGCGTGCAGTCGCGCGACTGCTGGAAAAATCTATAAGGAGAATGGGAGAAACTTCGCTTTTACTCTGCAAGTTTATTAGGATTTAAGTCTAGGGAATTGAGAGTGTGTTAATGTTTCGAAGTATTTTGTATGAAGGTAATTTCGCCAATTGCTAGCTGCTTTCTCGAATTTAAATTAAATCTCCTCTAAGAGTGCCGATTCTTTTTCTTTTTCTTTTTTATTGCTATAAAGCGTAGTTCTTATTTGTTTGTTGATCTTCAAAGAATATTAAGAATTCGTGAGTATCGTCGTTAATTAATGGAGTATAAAAGCATTATATATACATTTATTACTATATTATTAATTAATGAATAGAGGCGTATTATTTATATATTATGGACATATATTTAAAGCTTTGAATGAAAAATTCTATTCAAATTGCATTAAAGTTCCTTTAATAAAATAAACAACGCTTATAATAGGCCAATTTTTCATTAAGACACCAATATTTTTAATTCTCAGTATCTAAAAGTCATTCACAGATGTTAAAAATTTCATTTCAATGTAACATACGTAAATTAGAATTCGAGTTAATTTTTACTGTCGCATGCTTTTATAAATAATAAATACATGATGAATAAATACAAATAATGTATCTAAATGATAGAATATAATTCAGATTCATAATGTTTAGAATATTTTCTTAATTTATTAATTCGACATTAGAAGTAAGTAAGTAAGTAAGTAAGTAAGTAACTAAGTAAGTAAGTAAGTAAGTAAGTAAGAAATATTGAAAAAATTCATTATTTGATGCTTGAGTGTGGCTCTGAATAAATAAATGCTACAATATCTGCATAATTACAGAATTTTCTACAATTTATTTACAATTTATTTCTAGGCCACATAAGAATTTTGAAATATGTATAATTTAGAATAAGACATTTAGAATCAACGTATTAATATGTGTAATTGCATGAAATATAATTTAATGAAAATGATTGATCAAGTAAATTGATTTTGATATCGAGAAAAATCCCTTCAATCGTTGAATTTTTACTTTCTTCCCCTATACAGGCTGAGCTGTAATGATTACCTATGAACTATTCTAGATTGGAAATTATTAATATATCTAATAAACTAACTCGTGTTCCAAAGTATAAATTATAGCGAGTTATTTACGATATTTCAAACAAAAAAGATAATTACGTATAACCTATTTAGGTAGGATATTTTTTGAATATTTGAAACGGGAGTTTAAATATTGGTTTTTTAATAGCTTTCATTACTCTGTAATTCTCATGTGATTAAAAAATCTTGTCGGGATTATCAATCTACGGGTAATCATGTTTTATTATTGGCTTCTGTTTAAGTAAAGAAAGATGATGGCCGAGGATTTAAGTGGGAACCTTAATCAACGTAGAAATCTATAAATAGGCAGGATAGGATTAAAAATGAGAAAATTTTCTGGAATAAGCAATCGGCAGAAGTCAAATTTGTGCAGCAATAGCATCAAAGTCAAATTGAAATTTCGATTGCAATTAAGTATTTGAAAGAAATCTAAGATAATCGTTAATAATTCGCGGTAGAGGGGACGAGCAATAGTCACGATCTTATTTGTCAATCGTTGCCGGCAATATTATTGAGCAATTAGTCAATTAATCGACGTACAATAATGACGTTTCTTTAACTTATCGGTCACAAAGCCGATATTTCTATCCGATCCGGATCTCTGATTGCATCACGTGATAAAAGAAGAGGAATCGCGATCTGGTGAGGAATTGTGATTAAAGGCGAATTGTTACATAATAAGGGTCGCGTTTGCTAGTACAGTCATCTCATGCTCTACACAACGACTTTTTCCACAACTACACGTAGATGTAACTTGAAGAACGATGGACTCCATCTTTCTCCTTTTTATATAATGATTCTTGATCATTCATACTGTAGTCATCAATTAGACTTTTAATGACTTGGAACATTTATACGACACTTATTAAAATTTTCACACGTTAATGAATGATAATCATTAATTGTTTAATTATTTATTGCAAATTATTTATTAATTAATTAATTAA
Organism: Ceratosolen solmsi marchali; assembly: GCF_000503995.2. Classification (NCBI taxonomy): domain Eukaryota; kingdom Metazoa; phylum Arthropoda; class Insecta; order Hymenoptera; family Agaonidae; genus Ceratosolen; species Ceratosolen solmsi. The sequence continues at coordinate 592,576 of NW_011948424.1, read as the reverse complement.
TCTAGTTGATATCGAGGATATTTCAATGTTGTGAAAAGATTGTATTATTAAGCTTGTTAAAGTTTCTTGTTAATTTGTTGTAATGAAGTTAAATTTTCATTGGTTAAAAATACCAATTTACAGTATATTTATGTCCATGAATAAACTCAGTAAAATATAGTATTTTGTTACGGCAAAGTCTATAATGTTTAATGCTATTTTTTATTTTATATTAATGTAATATTAATTTTTCTAATATACTTACTTTTAATTCGTGCAGTAATATATATTATTGAGTATATAATATCGCGTAGAAATTTTTATAACAAATTTTTTTTAAATTTTTTAATGATAATTAATTGAAGCCTTTTTTTTTTTTTTTTTTTTTTTTATATATAAAAACTGACAATTATTACTTTGATGCGTACAAAATATTATGTTAAAGTGTCACAGTTGAATAATATGCTCAAGTTTATGATGAAAATTCTATAAATACTTTGATTTGTATTATGTTTGTGGACGCAATTATGTTGACGCAAGTAGTAAAAGTTTAAACAAAGTGTACTTATTAATTATAAATCAATAATATAAATGTTATTTCGTATATTTAGTATATAGAAGAGTATCGATTGATGTATTTAATATAATGATTATGAATCAGTAATATGTATGTTTCAAATATCAAATAGCGCATTCTTTATTCTTTTGTTCTTACTTCAAAATGATTGAAAAATTCCGACATTTTGCAAAGAACTGTATTCTTGAGATTCATTCGTAACGCATTCACGCCCACTGAAAATACCAACAATTTATATAATCGTTATAAAAATGTATTAAGAAAGTTCTTATAAACGTCAATGTCTTTATATACTTAGTATGTAAAATATTGAAAATTACAGTACTTGTATGGTTAATAATGCACTAATGTTCTGAGACTGTACGTAAATTTTAATTATTAATAGCTTCCTTTTGCACATAAAAAAGGAACATACATCGTATGGTGTACTTATATCAGAGGCCATTACAATTTATATAGCCTGTCGTCTCTAGATAATAGTCGTTATATCGTGTTCCATTCAGCACGAGTAGAAAAAGATGCGAGCGGTAAATCGCAGAGTACGCGTTGTTGTTATTTTTTTTAGTTTTTTTTTTCCTCTCTCTCCCCTCTCGATAGTAGAGGAATAATTCGTTCGCGCCTTTGTATACGTAAAACAATCGAGGGGTATACGGTGGTGATGCTGAATGAAAGAAAATTAATAACTACAGCTGTTAAGTCCAAAAATCGAGTTTGAACGATGGCGTACGTATGCATAAGGACGAGGCTTGAAATAAGAAAAGGTACAAGGAGAGTCATTGATTCATGGCCGCAAGGATGTTGGCGCAATAACGTCTCACCATCTGCGTTGTTGAGTTGTCGATTTTCTTTTCGTATTTTGTTGCGCTAGCTTTCTTTCTCGGCTCATTTATACTTGTCAGGGGTTTTGGTGTTATTCTAAAGTATTCATGAGCGCTCTGACTGTAATTCAGAGTGAACGACAATTGTTAGAAAAGCGAGAAATTATTTGCATTGCTTGTCATCCTAATCGCAATTTCAATTTGTAGTAAAAGTTTTCGTCATGTGGGGGCGGGGGGGGGCAAAGTGGTTTGATAATTTTTTGTAATTTTATTTTACATTAATACATATTATTGGTTAACGAGAGATGTGCTTTTTTTCAATAATTAAGTTTTGCCAAGGAGAGAATACCTGATTTTATTCGAGATAAAGTAATCGCTTTACTTTAGATTATAATCAATATAATGGTATAGAGTATCAATTAATTTAGTAAGATAAAACTTGAGAAATGTCATTGGTTAAAAATAAACTGTTATTTTGGCAGAATTATTATTAAAAAAAATTAATTAACCATTATGTGAGCAATGTAATCAACATATAAGTTCGATTTAAGCAATTTCTTTTATATTAACGAAATGATTGACATACAAAGAGATATTAATTAAATATATATTTTGATAGACAATAGGAGAAAATCCTTAATACGTAGATATAAAAATTTTCGCTAAAGCTCGATAAATTCTATAGCTTTGTTTCTCCACGGAGTTTTATCGAAGGTGTTGACTTATATTTTTTATTAGCGCCCTTCATTGTTAGAAAGATATCGTTTCATCTTGAGAATTGTTACTCTAATCAAAGATAATAGTTCTATAATAGACGTATTAAATTTTTTTTCTTTCTCGTGTAATAGAAAGTATTATATAGGCAAAGACATAAGGGACCTCACGAAAGTACCTACATATTAGGAAGATTACCGATAGCTTAGGGGCCTAAATCTGATTCGCTTTTCATTCTTTTAATAACAAGATAATACACTTTTATTAAAGAAAAAGAATTAAATCCGATATGTTATATTGTAATTTTTGCGCATTAATAGTATGCAATAAAACTGGCATAAATTCTTAAATACATGAAGCTTAAAATTCATTGATAGAAATAATTCTATAAGAAAAACACGTTATATATATGTGTATATATATATATATATATATATATATATATATGTAATAAAAAAGAATAATTTCTTGAGATAAAAAGATTTTCAAACTTTTGTTGTATAAATATATTTACTTTACGTGAATTTCAGAGAAAGTTTTTCTAGAGTTGGATGAACCGATTGTGATGGCTCTTCGTAGGAAAAACGTTTCTCTTCTCGAATAGAAATAAAAGACAGATAAAAAATCGTATCGAAGATTTGTTGTTTTTCGTTAGTGAATAGAGTTTAGGTGGTACTGAACAGGAAATCGAAACTCTGATGTGCATTGTTGCAATTCCGAGTGGAAGGAAATGTGGTTATCAAGAGATGTTTGAGGTAAAATTTCTAGGATTATCATTATCATCGTTATATAAACTTTATAAAGGTTTTCTGTTGTCATTATTAATTCTAAAATACCATTATGTATATAATCAAAATTGTGTTTAATTATAGTTTTACAAAAATTTTAATATTTTCATTATGCATAATGTAAATGTTGTCTTTTAATAAATAAAAATTCATTACATTAGTAGTTTTACTAGTAAGATTTATGACTTTCAAACGAAGGACGACACATTTGTAATTACCATATTATTGTCAGGAATATAAATAAGTCGATAAGATAAAGTAAATTATAATTTATCTAGAAGTAAAATATTTACAAGTTCGATACTTTATTAAGAAAAATTGTTTTTTTTTTCTTTCACACATACATCATTGCAGACTGAAATAATCTACGTGTACGTAAATAAAATATATAAATATTTGATTTAGTTACATATTATGCAGGATTAAGGAATAAGGAAAGATTATAAAATGTAGGCCTTCAATATATATCGATCGAATGCTTTAGCTATATCAAGTAAAATTTTGTTAAGTGCTCGGCATATTGCATATTAAAATTTATTTCATTATACACTTATCGAAACAAAGTATGGTGACGCCGAGTGGAAAGTTCTTATCAGAAAATACATTATAAATAAAAATGCGCGTTAAAAGCTTAGAGATTACAAATTACGTTCATTACATCGTAATGTTTTTTCTATAACAATCATATAGAAAACGCAAATTAACTTTGTCTATTTATTTTTCACGTTACTTATCTTCCTATTTCTTGTTTGATGCTTTGGACCGTAGTAAACAGAGTTGCCAGAGGGTGGTCAGAACATGGGTAGGGAAAAGGGCAAGATTAATTACATCGGACTGGAACAGTTACTGTCTATATCTGGTGCCCGGAGTATTTCATGTCTGTTTCGTACGTTAATTCCTCTTCAGTCAGATATTTTAACGCTTTTTGTTGACAGAAAAATATAAACGAGCAGTTTTATTGCGATATTTAGTAAAAGAACATTTGAAATACCCTTGTGTACACTAATTGCTTATACGGTTAATTGTCCTGCTTTTAAATATAATACGTGTAAATTTATTACATACTTGTTACATATTTTATATATCTGTCGTTGCCGAATATTAGCTATACTTTGCACTCTATTCGCTAATTGATAATTAAACTATCAATACTTAGATTAATTAATTTTTAAGTTCGCTACTAAGTTTTCTAATGTCCAAATTTTTTATATAAGAGATTCTAAACTTTAATCATATATTTATTATTTAATTAAATTGTTTACTAATTATGTGATTCTTGTTTATTTTAGGTAAGGCACAATTTCGTAAAGAATTACCTCGTAATCGTAAGTAAATATTAGCCTATGAATTAGAAAGTTGTAGTGATCTGACATGTAATCGTTATATGGGAGTTTTAGTTATAAATTAAAGAAAAAAAAAATATAGCAAAATAATATTGAAAAAGTTTTATCATTTAATTTAGAACAAATTTAATCTCAATAGAAATTTTATCACGAATACATTGTAGAATAGTTTCATAGAATTTAATTAAAAAACTAATAATGACAATACATTCTTAAAAATGTACTTAACAAATAGTTTAGGAACTAATAAATTAATCCTAATGAATGTGTATTTTCTATATAATTTATTAGCATTATAATTAACCCGATATATTTTCAAACATTATATCTGCTATTAAATAACAATGGTATTACTATAATATGTTTAAAGTAATAGTAATGCATTATAGTAAAATATTATTCGGTAATAAATAACAAAATATATATATATACATATATATATATATATATATATATTTATATATGTAACTAAACATTCTTTTTATCGAAATTAATTAATGTATATATGTATGTATGTAGAGTTTTACATATATTTATATAAATAGAGAAATTAGAAACATATTTTTGAGATTAATTTTACAAAATCAATGTAGTTTATATAAAAAAAAAATTCTAATTTAATAGTACAATATCAAAGTAAAAATTTTTTTTTTTTTTCTTTAATTCAATCATACAAGTAGAATGATAAGAATTTTATATGAAAATTAAAAAATTGTTTTTTAGCAAATGCCCTATCAAATTAGCACCTAATCCACTTTATCGCGAAGAAACTATCATTTAGTCAATCAATAAAGATTTCTTTCTATTTACGATATATAATAGTATCGAGGGTACTTAAAATCGCTAATTAAAGCACTTTAAATTTTTAATATATCACATGGCCATTTTAGCTAAAGATGTATTCTATTAAGCTGTGCTATTAGAAATTTCGATTAGTCAAGGACATTGGCTGCTTATGATTTTCTATATTTCATATTTAACTAGCATATGAATAAATTACTGTATTATAACTTTGCAGAACATATATTTCGCGCGGTATTCTATACTAGAAGAACTAATAAAAGTAAAGGAATTTCATGAAATTTGTTTATAAACAAATGTTTCCAAAAAAACATATGTTTCCAAAAATTTGGATCTTCATTACTAACAATAAGAATTATCCAAGACTGTGAAGTGATTTATTATTTACTTATGAGTTGCTCTAGTATATGTATGAAGTTTAAAGACATGATTTTCTAAAATTTACTACGTTATTTATAACGAAATATTTGTCATTATACATCATAATATTTGTATAACTAAAAATATAATTATAAACTACTATAAATTTAAAGATGCTTCAAAGTTTTCATTCTATTCAAGTATTTAGTTTCATTAGTTCCTGAAGCATTAATAGAGACACAGTCTTCTTCAAACACAAAAATATATCCATTACAAATTTTATCTTTAGCGAGTTTAATACAGCGAATTGTCATAAAGATGTATAAAATTTGCCTTAAAAAAATTTTTTTTTTTAGTTGCATTCTAGTAATACTAAATATTGTTCATTCATTTGCTTATCATTTAAACGTAAATCAAATTTATCGTAATAGCTTGAACCGAGTTCATTTTGTTAATATTAATGCTTGGAAAAAGAAATTATATTTATAATCGTTTCAAATTTCCAAACACGGGATAATTAATCTATAAATTATTTGTAACGTTTTCATAAATTTCAAGACTAATGTAATAAATAACTTTATCATTTGTACTAAATGTACTTTTCAAAGTAGTATAATGTAAAGTATTTATTCTTAGAAACAATTTCGTTATAATTTAAACTAATTTCTCTCATTGTTTGTCTCATTCTTGGGATATTGAATCAACCCCAATTTCCTGAGTGTAGTTATACGTTTATCACAATAGATCAAATTGCAGTTCATGAATTATTCTACATATTTTCTTTAAAAATATAGATCTTTTATGTTAATTTAGGAATATTGAAAATATACATAATATTTCGTAATTTCAGATTTTTCATAAATTATAATCGATTTTATAATTGAAATTATTTTTATTAGCTAATTTAAATATTTAATACGGATAAATAAAACAAGTTAATCCTCTTCATATTGTGTAACTTAAAAATTGTATATTTATATTTTAAATATAATTTATTTATTATTGAAGCCGCCATTGAACACAAAATTTTATATAATTTACACGTCACGTTAATAAATTTATGATCATTTACTGATATTTTATAGTCTATGGTAAAGTTTTTAAATAAATTTTTAACTTGTTTTAGATTACAAATGTATATTTACGATAATTATTTTAGAATTTAGAGCGTAGAATAAACTATGTTTAAAACATAATAAAATGTGTTTAAAATAAAATAAATTCTTGGTAATCTTATAAAAATTAGTAAAATGTTATTTTTATTTACTTTTTTTTTTTTTTTTTTTTTTTTTTGTTGTAATTTTGACATATTGACAGTAATATACACATTGAATGTGTGTAAAAAAAATATTGTCGTACATTTTAGTTAATAAGTTATAAAATTCAAATGAATAATTTAGTATTTTTACGGCTCACAACTGCACGTATATACATACATAATACATGTTATAAATTATCTTTCAATAAATTTCTTACTAATCACGACAATCCAATTCAAATCTTATTTCTATTTAATGATTATTTAATTGGAAAATTAAAAGTAATTGCGAATTGACATCTTTAAAAAGGCTTAAAAATATCATAAGATTAATTCAAACATATACTTTTATTTTATAATTGTATCGGTAATTCATTACGTGAACTGTTGTACTTTAAGTAAATAAAATAAATAGTTTAGAAATAACGAATAAATAATTGATGAATAAATAATGAATGAATAAATAATTCCATGACATAGAGGGCTGAAAGTGAATAAATTACGAAACGTAGTAATATCATTGTACATATTATAAATAATTGAAAATCCATCTATTTGGATGAAAATTGATATCAAAACAGATTGGATGGCAGATGTGAATTATTTTACAAAAGCGTAATAACAGACCACGTCTCTCAAATGCTTTGAAATTAGTAAAGACATTTTAATGGGTGATGGGAGACCTCGAATTCGCCTGTTAAAAATGGCAAAGTTAAAATATTTCTTCCATGCGCAATAAACGACGACGCTCGCGAGGCAATGAATTTATCCTCGTAGATCGAAAACCGAAATACATGGATACGGCGAGATTGTTTAATCAAAAACACGAAGTTCAGTTTTTCGCCGCCGCTCATAGCGTTTTAAAACTCATTGCTGCGTAACTCATCGCGACTTTACGACTTTTGCGCGTGATTTTCCCGAGCGCCCAGGCATTCGTTATTTACCCCCCGCATGAACGAATTGAGGCACACGCAGTCGAAAATATGTAATCTCCAGGAGCCGCGTATCTCCGTATTTTCGAATAAAGATTACGTAAGGATTATACGTCGCTCAATGAATGAGTTTCGAGGCACTGTAAATGCTTAGGATTGCGCAAACGTTACATTATTTTTCTAGTTAAATGAAAAGCAATTTGGTTGTAATTTTGTAACCAATGGAGTTCTTCGCAATGCACACGACGATCGCATTGGGGGTAAAATGCTCGAGTGAAGTCGGCCATCGCAATACTAAATAACGCATACTTAACGCAATGTGTTGTTTAATTTTTTCACATACATTGGCATTAGAAGCAAACTGGATTTGCATTTAACGATTCTACATATTAATAAAATTGATAAATGTCAAATTAATAATACTTTCCAATATTAATTTTCAACTAATTATTGTCGAATTTTTCCATTTGTTATTAAACCAAATGATAGCTTAAATCTTACATTGCTTCGTATTAATCATTGTTTTAACGCATATCTTTCATAAAGTTAATGTTTCATTTTTATAACTTTCGTAATTTATTATACAATGTTTGATTATTTCCCCTCTAATTACTTTTTTAATATCCTTCATTAAAACTTTGTCGTGATTATTAAGTACCGTTTATAGCGTCAAAGAAGTAGGATACCGATAGTTTTGAACTTTGCCCGTAGCTGTTTAACTGTCCTATTCTTAAATACTTAACTTTTAAATAATCAAAGAAATGGATAGTAAGCAAAGTAGTGGTTTGAACGTTTAAAAAAAAAAAAAAAAAAAAAAAAAAAAGAATTTACACGTCGAGAGTCCAATGCAATATATACTTACTTCCAAATGTAGCGTAGAGAATTTAAAATCTAATAAATTTCATGTATTTCGCGGATACGAGGTATTTTTATTATTATACAATATAGATTTAACATTCTTACGGCATTAATGAATGTCTACAAATTAATCTAAATATCAATCTAATAATGTTTATGTAAATATGCATTATCAATTAATGAAAATATTTCTTTTTGAATTAAAATAATATCAAACTAGGCTTTCTGGATTTATATTTATTAAGACTTTGAGTAAATAGTATAAAGTTCAGATTATATTATAAAGATCGTATTCATTATTGATGATGAATTTCAATTAAATTAATATAATAGCTGGCACATAGTCAATATTATTGGCAAACATCAGAGTTTATTAAATTTATGTATCTATTCTATTAATCGTAGTAACAGTTTTTATAAACGTAGATTTGAAAAATTCCAAAATATTTAATATTGACTAGATAATCCGGTTTCATGCGCTACATTCGCAATAAACATTTATATTAATATTTTGAAATATTTACAGATAATAATTAGTGCGTAAGAAATTTTTATAAATTTTTGGTGAAATTCGTGCTTATTTCTTTCTATCTAATATAAAATTTATTATTAATACTTTACTTTGGCGTTACTCTCTTCTGTCTCTTATCAAAATACTTTGTGACAATTGTTAAATTTTCACATTAACAGCTCTAATTCATTTCACGTCTTATTATTAAATGCAATTAAACTAATCATACTACAATATTCAATGCAATATTTTTATTAAGAAATAATAATAAAGCTGCAATTTCAAGAGGGATTCCTCAAAGATATTATAATAAATAATATATCATAAATAGGAAAAATAGAAAGTAGATATGCATAATTACAACATATTATTAACGGATTATTAAATCCCAAATACATAACTTTTAAAATAAAATTGCTTAAATGTAGAAACAATTGAGAATATATTGTATTACTTGTAGATTAAATTGAAGTCTCGAAGCTCCAAAGTCCTCCGGATTTAATGGAAAGTTCGCATAAATAAAGGGTTAAAAAAGTAATAAACTCCAAAGCATTCCCTTTACCTCTCATAATTATTCCGATCGGACATTACGGTATTACATACGCTCTGACGTTTTGTCTTTCGTCCGCTCATCCATTTCCCCTCTCTCTCTCTCTCTCTCTCTCTCTCTCTCTCTCTCTCTCACTCTCACTCTATCTGTGTTTTATGGGTATCCGCGTCCTTCAAGCAGCCGATGCGTAAATAAATGCGCGCAGCCGCTAATCTGGACGCAACGAACAATGGACCTCACCGATTCCCATATTATGCAAATGCCGTATTTTGCATGTGTATTCGCGCATCCGCGAAAGCGAGATTGTACGGAATTTCCCGAAAAGAGTCAGGTATTGCTTTTATCACTGCATTGCGCGACCCCGTGCGCTGTGTACTTACCAGACGCTATTTTTATTCTACCCTGGTTACTCTTCTATTTTTTGAAAAAATTCTTAACGGCTTTTACCCACTATTTTCGTCTTTAATGAAAAATATTCGTTTTCCTTAATATTCGGATTTCTAATCAAATGCTTGTAAATTTGACTTCTTTTCGGAATGCTAGTTTAATACACAATGATGAAATGATAATTGCACATTTAAATCTACTCGAATATACATATTTTTCCTATAAACATCATAGGGACTTGCATCATATTTTTTTTATTGAAATATTTATGATAAGAAATTATGAATTCGTGATTTTACATTTAAAACTTTTGGATGCAATTATTTAATGATTTATCGACATGTGTATTTCCTCTTTAATTATGAGTATTTAGAATGATAACGTGCATTCAACACAATTATTGCAAGAAAATGTAGAGAAATCATGAAGAACAAAATATTACTATTTTACATTTTGCAGTAAAAACGTTAACAATCGAAAATTATAATGAAAATTAAATAATGCGATAAATTTCGTTAACACTCGCAACAAATAGGCGATGAAAAATGATTTGATTTTATCTTCATTTTAAATATCAACGATAGTTTATTCCATAATAATAGCCCCGCTATAAGTCGAAAATTGAAAGAAATTTTAATATCTAATATACGGGCATGGCATTGAAATTATTCCCATTGAAATGGTACATCAAAAATCGTGTGCAACATCACTTCTTCCTGGAAATGCGACAGAAAGGCTAAGCATGGACGAAACGTTCGTGCTGGATGCGCGCAACGAATTCCGAGATCATAATGGAAAAATTTTACGGTAACACGATTGCAGTGACGCGAACTATGGGAGCCGGAAAGATGGTGAGCGCCATATGGAGAAAGGCTAAATATCCTGGACGCATGCGCGTGGTTGTCGAGGTTTCCTCGGTGGTTTATACTGCAGGGCTGTAAAGAGTATACTCGATGATGTATGCGTTAGGAAGTTTCGTGTACACTTCTGGATTTACTAAGGCGCCTCGTAACTTTTCGTTGCGAGATTCAAGAAACATATTTGAAGGGATTGCAATCATCCAAACGTTGTAGCATAATACGATGCTTCGTTACAATTGAACAGTACATGCTTTGTAAGATTTTTATTTTCTCTACCAATAATAAATTTTTTTACGGGTTTATTTATAGTATGATATAAATTAATTATCTACAGTTTTCTATTTTAATTAAATCAAATTTGTCTGTTCAGTGATATAGTTATAGTTTACATTGTAATTGATCAATTAATTTCATATTTTATTAATGCATAATATTTGAAATATATATTCTTCTTTGGGAATTTTGTTTCTTTTAGGAAAAATCCAAACATAATATTTTCAGTTATGATATTTAAAAAGAAAAAAAAATTTATAATCGCTAAGAGTTAGATCTTAGTATGCAATATAAAACTATTAGGTTCCCCATCCATCTAATCAATGAATTAATAAATGTTATATTCGCGGCACAACAGGTAATTATCGAATATATTGATAGTTTTGAAAACTATATTTTTTTAACTGATACTTTTATTATAAAGTAATAATATTTTATTTGCACACATAACAATATTAGAATTTAAATTCGTTTAATTTATTACTAACCAATTTCACGAAATATTATGGTATTGTTCCATTTTGTAAGAGATAATTTTTTATTATGATATTTATTATGATATTACAAATAACACAAACAAATAGTATACAAAAAGTTTATTAATATTACAATATTAAATGCTTTTTTAAAATAAATATATTGAATTATTTCAACACCAATAACTAATTATTATAGACGGTTGTATTTCGGATCAACTCATCATGCCAGACTTGTTTCATTTGTATTATAAATTGCAGTGTCACTCATTCCATTAATAGTAAATTAATTTAAAAATATGTTCGAATAAGCACTCATATAATAATGTTATTTAATTATTTATCTCTATAAACGTAATAAAAGGATTTCTAATTTTTAAAAGTAATTTTTATCGGACAATATTATTTATGCTCATATTATAAATTTAATATCACAAATGGTAATATTGTAAAATGTATATATATGTATATTAAATTATAATTATTTAATATTAGTAATTTATATATTTAGCATTTTAAGTAAAATATTATAATTTGATAGCTTTATAACCTTGTGTTACGTTTTATATTTTATTGCACATTCAAGATGTCGTATGACGACTATTCCCATATTTGATCTTCAAGCCAATATTATTTTAATTCATTTATATATGAAAAAATTTCTAAGTAAATTGCATTTGCATATTGATAGCCGGGAATGTATAATAAATTAGAATTTTACCAGTTTGTGAAGACAGTACGTTTGAATAGAATTGAAAGATAAAAATATAAAGAGTTTATTAGATGAACTCTTGAAGTTTAATGAAAAAAAAATAAAAAAAAATAAATAAATTTAATTATTCATGAGTACCGAATAAAGAAGTTGACAATAAAACTGTAAGGATAAAGAGTTTCAATGATAAGATTTGTATGGATTATTTTGAAAAAAAAAAAAAAAAAAAATGAATACAGATCTTTTACTACTTATAATTAAGACGATTTCTTAATAAACCAAGTTGTGTGCCATATTAATTAAGTAAATAAGAACATTGCATTATAATATTTATACGTTAATAAAAGTATTGCGATTTTTTTATTTCGTTACGATCTTATTCTTATATTAAAATATAAATTTTAAAATTATTAATAGAGCTTTAGTGTAGTTTTAAATGTATGATTTTGATAATAAAAAGAAAGATATTGTAAATTAAATATTTCCATTCATTCTTACTATTATTAAATTAAATGTTATGATTTTATGTATTTATTGTTTATTGAAATTTTACAAAAGCGAATATATTATATATGCAAATTTACGAGTATATGGAGATCGATAGCATATATAAAGTTAAGTAGTAATGTACGGTCAGTTCGGTTAAACATAGATCATTTTTATTACATTCCAAATTACAATTAATAAAAAATTGGTTCAAAATTAGTATATTCAATTATGTAACGGGAAATTAAATAGTAATAATAACGAATTTTAATTTTCATTAAAAAATGCGAAATAAACTGGCATATGTAATATAAACGACGCAATCGCATCATGAAACGATTTGCTCTCTGCGGTATTTTCACTTCAAAGAAAGTACGTTGCTTGAGCTTGTGTAAGTGCGCATATGCACACAAGCAAGAATCTCTTCCCTTCTCTCGCTTGTTTTCGCTGCACAGAGTAGACGTTTCCCTCAAAGTTGTACATATATATGTAACATACACGCATGCGTGTGTGTGCGCGCGCGAACAAATGATTTGTAGATATGTATTATGCCTTGGTTCAAGATTCTTTTTTTTTTTTTTTTTTTTTTTTATATATTATAGACTGTGGATTACTTAATTTGACGATGAATGAGATTTAATAAAAGTAAACTTAAGAAGATTTTATTTTATCTTATCCGATTGAATTAAAAGGCAGTCGATTATTCTTTCTTTTCAATTTTATTTCTTTTATTCCTTTTAAAAATTTAAACTGACTTTTTCAATGTTTCCAAAATATTTAAACTATATCAAATGCATATAATATCAAAATTTATAATGCAAGAAAGTTTATGTATTATAAAATGACATTATGTTGAAAAATCAATTACATACAAAAAAATTCATAAAATTTTGAAATTCAATGTAAAAAGCACTTTATAAATTTTTTATCATATAGTATATTTCACATAATAATACATTTTCACAACTATTTCATATATTTTTAACTCATTAAACTTGATCTTTTAATATAGTATACTATCGGTTATTTTTTTCTTCGATACACACATATACATGTTCATCCATGAGAAATATGCACTTAAAGAACAAAAAGCAAGAGCAACAATAACATTAATCATAAGAAAAAAATATTGTAGGTAATATGTACGATATATATAATATTGCTATTGTTCAATGTAAATGGAAGTATTTCAATAGGAAAGACATAAAATAAATCTGCGCAGTTTTAGTTACGAAGTTTCTAATAAAAATCTCAACTTAAACATTAAAAAACATTGGTATATACAAGAATAAATATGTAGAATTTCTAGATATATTCGTTACTTCAAAATAAATTTTTAGACTCCGCTTCTACGTTTTTCAGTTTTCAGCTTCTGACTTCACACCAAATGAATTTCTGAAAGAGAAAAAAATATATATTTCATTTTTAATACAAACTATCAAGTTTATTTTATGCACTTTGAATATTAACAGATAAATATTAGTTAGGTTTTCGATTAATAAGAAAAATGATAATATTTTTAAATGTTAAATAGATATAAAACATCAAACATTAGTTTATTATTAAATAAATCTTAATTTAAAAAATTTTAATATTTACAGATGTTTGTGTATTTATTTATTTTATTTTTTACCCATTTAGCCGCTACGTAAATTGTTCGAATTTATCAATTTTTGAAAACAGTATATAAAAAATGAACGTTATAATTACATAAGATTATATATTATACATATTTTAATAAAATGAATTTTAATTATTAGTTTTAATGAGTTTTCAGTTTTAATTAGTATTAATTAGATTTAAAAACAATCCTTTAAAAATTCTGATCTTTGAAAGTAAATCTGACTTGGAGAATAATAATATCATAAGAACTTTGCGATCATGAAAAAAAAATTAAATTATAAAATAATTTCAGTAATGAAGCTTAAGTAATCGAAACTTTTAAACGATTATTATTTTGCCATACTAATGTATAAAGCAATGTATAATAGAAATAGTATAGGTGCAAATAATTAAATCTAATACTCTTTTGAATTGAATAATATATTGTATAATATATCGTAGTATGTTTTTATGTAAAATTTTTCGATGAAATGCAAGGTTTTCAAATATATTTCTTAACGATTGTACATAATTGCTTTATAATTATTCTAATCAAAGGCAGAAGGCAACAAAAAGACATTTAAAAATCTAAATAAAGTATTAAAATTCTTTAATTTTACAACAAAATAAAATAAACATATTATTAAAAAAGAATTTCTAATTATAAGCAATGTAAAATAAATATAGGCATCTTTAATTAAAATAGTTTATATTAAATATATAAAAAGGTAGAAAATCTCGTTAAAAGTTTTGAAGAGAAAGTTTAATTTATTATATTAAATTACTTAATTATTTTTTATTGTATTTTCAATTATTACATAAAATATTAATTATTCTCATATTAATGCTCATGTCATATTAATTTGTTTGAATTATGAGCTTAATTTTTTCGTTACACAGACTATGGATTATAAATTATTTTAATATTTTCTATGCGCACTCGTTAATTTAAATTCTAATAACTTTGGTTATTATTCGTTATAGTGTTAATTAAAAAAAAAAAAAAATAAAATAAAATAAAACTACTTATTTATTAAAAAAATTTGATTATATATAATCTAAACCTGTTAGAATAATAATAATGTGATATTATTTTTTAACCAAAATTTTGTGTTTAATTGTATAGTAAGAAGTAATTAATGAATTATAAGAAAATTTAAACATGTACATGCATAATATTGGTTTGATAAAAAATTTTTTTATTAACGTGAATTATCGTTATTATATAATTTTGCAGATCTTTTAAGTAATAGCTTTTTATACATACATTTTAATGTCTTGTCCTGATCACATACCCAGAGAACATTTTCTCCTGTTTCAACTTGAAAAGAGCAACTTGTTGAGTTGCAATCTTGCTGTAAATCATCTTTTTCCTAACTATGAATTATAGTATTTCTAGAGAGTGATAAATGGGTTTCCATAGCGATAAAATATATGTTCCAAAGAAATTACCGTGGACGATTTTATATTTATAAAAAAAAAAAAAAAAAAAAAAAAAAAAAAAATATTTCAGCCATTAAATAGGTTTAGTTTCTTATTTAAGAATCTAACCAATTCAGGGAAAGGGATTAAATTATTTTGCAACGTATAAATTTTAACCTATAATTGGAAGCTTTATTTATACTCTAATTTCCTATAATATTACTACATTTTATTTTTTATACAATTTAGAAATATTTAATATTTCATAATTCCGTGAAAATTCAATTCAAATTTATTCGTTAGTATATTTATTTAGTATTAACTTCAACAGACAAATTGATTTTTTTTTTCTTTTTTTTTTTTTTTTTTTTTTTTTTTTTTTTTTTTCATTGGCTCGGACTACATGATTTCAACATATTTTTCTACCTATGAATTGAATTCTATCTATCTGAAAATGTATGTTCTAATAAGAATATTCTAAGTTACTTTCATAACCGAAAAGACCGCTAAGTAGCTACTAGAATTCCTTCCAGAAAATTTTCCTCCGCCTAGCATCATCGATAAGGAACAATTCGACTGTATGTACCTATAGATAAGGAGAGCACAATTTGCATCTAATATTTCGCATGCAATAACTTGTACACATGTGTATCGAGTTCCAGCGTAATGCATACACGTGCTTTATCGGGAGAGTATTCGCGAGTTCTCAATTTTCATATGTTTGCATCTCCCCCCCCCCTCTCTCTCTCACTTGCTCTTTCGATCACTTACTCCTCGTAGCTATCTCTATATAAGTATCTATCTTTTTTAAATCTCCTTTCGCTTTCTCGTAAGAGTTGCGTGACTCGTCCGCATACGCCAAACAGAGGAGCGCTAGTGCGCCGCGGTGTTGGTTGGGATTGGGGGGGGGGGGGATTTTTAATTCATAGAGATATGGGAGGCAAGAAGCCACCCCAGCATAAAATCACATAACGCCGATCAGATAGTTTTAGTATTTTTTGCCTTTACAATGGCAAGTAGATATGCCAGTGATGCGCTTGAGGAATTGAAGCAGTGACCAAAGGAAAATAATATCACAAGCGTTCGTTGTTATTGTTAGCGTTTGTCAGACATTAAATCTTAAGTAGCTCTTACCTATTTTACGAGACAGTCGCTTTTACCGTGTTTACCATATCACTATATTGATACAATTTTTATTACTGTTTGAAATTATCACTTATTTTTTATACAATAATTTACCATAGAATTTGTTAGAAATAACTTTCTAATGTTGTAATTTGATATATTTGCAATAATTTTTTTTTGTTTTGTTTTGTTAACAAAGATGTAAAATTATGCAGAATGAGAACGATGTTATTGTATCATATGCATCAAAATAACACGTGAAATTGTCGAATTTTAATATTTAATCGTCCATTAAAATGGACATAACGGGTAATGTGTGCGTTACGCCATAAGTTGATTAGAAGCAACGAAATATTATCGTTTATGTACGTAGCATCTTCATCTACCAATCGTACTTTTTCAACAAATAAGCTTAGAGATTTGAGATTGGCTTGGATAACATGCAGACCGCGATCGAGCAATTAAGAAGGCGAAGTAGCGAAATTGCTCGCAATTCACTTGGACAAGAAGAATCCGGGCAAAAGAAACGTGTTGCCGCTATTGGAAGAGTAATCTAGAGCGCGTGTATAACTTTTCTCTGTTTCTATGTGTATAACTCTTCGTGCGCAACGATATAGTATATGTAAGCATAACTGTCGAAGGTACATTCTAATGGTCGAAAGTGAGGAGGAAAAAGGAGATAAGCTGAGTCGCGGGATGCGCTTTTACGAACTGCGGGGATCGAGACTTCTGCTTTCATTCGCGACTTATCCTCATCTATGCTCTTACAACCGAAGGTGAAAGAATGTTTATGTATATCCGGAATATGCTTGCCTCATTAATATGTACGCGTGTAGAAACGTGCTCCTATTTGGGCAGATGTGCACTTTGTAAATTGAATAAATTCACGTGTGTATCGACCATGGCAAGCGTATTTCAGTCTTCCTGTTACTACTACCTGCGTTTCTTTTCTTTTAACTGCAAATAAGAATTTAATGGGTAATCTATACTTTTTGACCATTGCTTTTCTATTTGATTTTCAATTTTACTTATTCTTCCAGAGTTATATGACAACATGTTGTCTGGAGTTTATAGTTTTTAACGATCGCATGTATAGATGTTATAACTTGCAATCCCTCTTAAGTGAAAACAATTAATGAAGTAATTCATATTCAGCAATTTTTTATTTGATACGTAGACAAGTATATAGACATTTAAATAATACCACCACATTTTAATTTAGAAGGGAAAAACATTTAGTGCTATATTTTCTCGTTATATTAAAAGAGAGTAATGTTAGCCACTGCTTACTAGTAAAGTACACCCGACTTATGCGATACTATAAATAAATATATTAAATAAAATTAATTGTAAATAAAATACAAATAAATCTTAAGTACTCGTATCTTATATCTTCATAAGCTAGTGATTAAAATCTTTATTAAATCGAATTAACTCTTTAATGAACTCACGTTGAAAATTTTTTTATTGAAATTAATAGTAAATATTTAATTAATTTAAAAAATATTCTATTTCGCAAGTCTTATATATATATATATATATATATATATATATATATGTATATTGTACATATTAATATTTGTAGAAGTGAATTAGTTATTAGACCATGAAAGATTATCAATTATTAAATGTAATTGAAAGTTTTTATTCAACTATCTCTAAGTAAATGCTTTTGATATATATAGTATATGAAATATATCTATACTGATTAATTTTCAAAGTGTCCACTAATACTGTATCAGAGTTTCCATAAACTAATATCTCAAATTACATATTAGACCGTAACTATTATGTTATATGTGTGTGTGTGTGTGTGTGTGTGTGTGTGTGCGTGCGCGCGTGCGTATATGGATATATATATATATATATATATATATATATATATATATATATATATATATAATGAGGGGTGAGTTAAATTGATTAGATATTCCATTAATTTTTATAAATATGAAAATTAATTTATTTACAACACTTTGAAATATTTTTAATTATAGCATAAAAAAAAAGGAATTCATACGAAAAGTCGTATTTATAGAACGCAACTAGAAACAAAGGAGAGGTATTTATGAAAATTTTTTAAGTATTTATTAAACCGTTAAATTTTATAAGTAATATCCAAGACTTCAAAGACATACTTGTTATCTTAATCGACAATATTTATATTAAATTGTATATAAACATTTTGAAAAATAGATATAAATAAATATAAGGCTACTCGTACGGTATATTATGTCAACTAAATAAAAAATAAAAGTTTCATTATTAATTTAATAACAAGGTGTTGAATATTTTCGTTCGGTTATTAAAATTGTTATGGAAAGCGATAGATTTATAAAGTGAATTTTTGTATAAGACATGGGTTGTACGTAAAATGTACGTGAAAAATTAGCAATATAAATTAATAATTGTAATATTGGATATATTTTTAGACGGTAAAACAGAACAACAAAATGCTATTAAAGTAAAACGAATGAAGTTATAAAAAAGCAGTATATTTTATCTGCTCTTAAAATTAAAAGTGCTTCAAGTGCGAGACGGTGTATCTCGGTAATATATAGTAGAGATTGCAGTATAATACCTGTCTGGTTAATTTTGGCTAGAAAATAATAAAAAAAAACTGTCTGTCAGTTATTTTATTTTTATCGCTTTCCTCAGCTATCAAACAAATCCACTCCACCTAAACTTAGTTTTTTCATTGTATACTTGTATTTCAACATTGAAAAGAATTTTCAGACTCTCGATAGAGTGATCGTGCTTTGCTTAAAAGAGGTTATGGAGTCCAACTGTCAAAAGCTTGTCATAATAATAATGAAAACGTGAGCGGAGAAGTTGCCGAGCGAACTTTCGCTCTGGTCCAACTAGATTATCTATGCGATAAGTAAAGGTCTTGCATTTGCAACTACCGCTTCTGCATTATTGATCCAATAATGTCGTTATCATATCGAGTACTGACTCGTTACATTCTCTACATTTAGCGACGAGGTAACTGTCATTTATAGGGTCGCTGCCAAGGCAAAATGAATTCGGCTCTCACGATACTCGGCGCAGCGATTCCAAGCTTTTTTTTCTCGCTGTCACGGATCTTCGTGCAAATTCTTACGGAAATTCGCCGATAATGTTACCTCTGATTCTCAAACTCTAGCTTAAATGCTTCGCGAAGGTGATTATTTTGCTTATCGGCGCCAGCATGAGAATTAATCTGGATGTGCATCTAATAAATAATATTCTTTTCAGCATCTCACGTAATGTTTGAAAAACATTTGACTAGCCTTGAAAAGTTTTATGCTGTGAGAGAGAATCGGGATTGTACTTTGATTTTATGTAAGAGAGTTATTTCATATTAAACGATGAAAAACTCTTGAGAAGTTATGAACTAAATATAATATTGATATATTTTATAGTACGATTAGATTAAAATTTCTATTTATCTAAACCTTTATGACATATAGTTAAGTGCTATAATTTAATGCAATAGTTTCCAGAACTTTGAAACTGTTGTTCTATCTTGATCACAATTGAAAATCAACAACCCCTTAACATTAATAATATCCGAAACTAAGTTTATGTAATCACTGCCCAAAGTAATTAATTTCTCATAAAATACGAAACTACTATAACTCAAAATGTGTGTTAAATTTAAACGAATATACTTGTAATCATATTTATACTGTTATTATTATTATTATTATCATTATTATTATTATTATTATTATTATTATTATTATTATTATTATTATTATTATTATTATTATTATTATTATTATTATTATCTCAGTTAATACGAAGTTATTTATTATACGAAAATACTTTATCATTGTGCATTATGTGTACATTAAATTGCGTGCACATTGAAAAAAAAAAAAAAAAAATAATCTTGCACTAAAAACTAATATAATTAATGTGATAATTTAACTAATAATTAATATAATAATAGGATTTCTTTATAATTTTGATTAGATGTAAATTCATTTAATTTGACCTAATTTAATGTTTAATGACGAAAAAAAATTAAGTCTTCTTAAAATAAAGCCTTCTTAAAATAATACAATAGATAATAAATTTGTTAAAATATACATTGTAGAGAAATAATTGTCTAAAAGTAATAAGTTTAAAAATTATTTAGCATTATATCGCTCCTATTAGCATAATGTATATTAAGATACATTTTTATAACAATTTTGTAAAATACAATCATTTTGATATCGTGACTTGTACAATTTTCAGTTTCATATATTGAACATTAATTCATGGATCTTTATAGCACAATTGAAATTCTTCACTATATTGATTCTGACATGCCTACGAAATTTCTCATCCGTCCCCATAAATTTATTCACGCGCGAAAATTCGGCGCTGCGTTTGTAGGTTACATAAAGAGTGGGTGGGGGTGAGCGATTCAACATTTCAACATTTACTACTAAGTAATCTGTCCAAGAACATGGCTAAGAATGCAGAAGTGAGAAAATAAGTTAAAGAAATGAACGAGAGTAAGCTTTCAGTGATATACGAGCTTTATCAAAGCTTTGATTTTCTAAACTTGTAAATACGCACTGCCACGCAATAAGTTTAATCATTGAATAATAAGATGTTTAATGATTGTCATGGTAAAAACGTTCCGATCGATAACTGAATAATTTGTTTACTTATGAAATTTGAATCGAATATAAATTTTGATAGATAATTTCATGGATGTCTTAATTTTTTTCCAAAATTTTAATGTAACATAAAGGTTTTGAGGTAATGCAAAGAATTATTTATTTTAATTGTATTATAGAGAGTTTACTATAATTCCTTCATACCAGTAAAAGAAAAAACATCTAAATTTACTTATTATTTTTATACTTAAACGATTTGTAATAAATTCAGTTATAGATAATTGATTCAAATTACCTTTCAAACAATTAAACCTTTGGCAAGAATAATAATTTATTATTTTCGGCTAATAATAATAATTGTTATTTTAAAAACTTGATGTATGTTTTATTTGAAATAATATTTAAATAATTGAAAAAATAAATTATAACTTTCAATTAAAATATATAAACTAATACAGTTTTAGTATGGAAATTTTTTTTTTGTATTGATTTTTGATTTTTCAATGTAATTTATGGTAGGATTTTTCATGTTACAAACATTCCACAAGTTTTTACTCGAATTACGACTTGATGCTGGTCTTGTGGGAAATCTAACTGAAACTTCAGAAGAAAAATAAATTTTCTATAGCGATGGTCAAACGAATGTATATGCTCGAAAGTTTTATTAACGCTTCTTCTACATTATACAATTAATTATTTTTTGAACTTTAATGCCATGTAAAAGAGAGTGATTTGTTTGCTTACAAATAATACTCAATATTTAAATATTACAATACCGCGTCCGAAATTAATAATAATTTTAGTAAAAATTTTATTTCAAAAGTTGTATGAAAGTTTTATTGAATTATAATCAATACATTATTTATTATGAACCTGATAAATTTCATTCGTTCGTGTAGAAATAGTTACTAAGCAAAGGTACCATCAATTACAAATCTTTTACATTTTTTCATTAAACTAAAAAATTATTTTAAATAAGAATCACAATAATTCATACTTTGTAGTGACGCTTTAAATTATTGAAGTATAATTTTACGGTATAATTAACTTTCACTAGGTATTATCGTCGCAAACTGCTTTAGTAATTTCATACGATTCTTATATAGTTATTTGATATAAGTATTTATTGTGCTTCATTCAGAAATAATATTATAATATCTCTACTACTCGTTATTTTATCGTACTTTTGCCATTAAATTTTAAAGCACATAAATCACTTCTATCGATTTTATTGTATTTTATTTAATTATCATTGATCTTTACCTCTTGAAAATTGATGAATTTGTCTATACTAAAAGCAATAATAACAATAGTAACTGTAATAGTAATATTAATGATAATAATAATGATTTAAATATTATTCAATACGTAATTAGTAGAATAGAATATTTACTCTTGATTCATCTTTAGGTATAATGAGAGAAGCAGATTCGGTATACGCGAGAATAAAATCTTGAAACATTTAAAAAAAAAAAAAAAAAAAAAAATATATATAGTTATAGTACATGTAAGGAAAAATGGGAGGAGAAAAGTCGAAAAAATAAACAATTTTGTATTAATGGCAGTCATAAATTTATGTAAATATCCAATATAAAATTATATATTATTCAAAACATAATCATTAAGGTCATGGATTTTCCTCCCATTGACTGCAATCTCCTTTATCGTTATGGCTCCAAATATTGAACGTGGGAAGCTTAGAATTGATACGGGAGCTTTCTCTCTTCACTCAGTGAGAATTAAGCAGTCGTAAAGGTGTGCGAATATTGCGAGCTCAATGTCTCTACGCAATATAACATAACACATCGCCTCGGGAGACAGTGTATGAACGGTACATACAACGTGATTTGCGTCGCGGGTGGGGGTCAAGAGGAAATAAGTTGCCGTCGGACATTTGCAATCCCTTGAAGTTCACTGATTCCCCAGACAGCAGCTAGTAATATGTTTATTGCAATCTTTTATTTATACAAAATTCATATAAATCAAACGACTTTATTAAAAGCTTACATCTCATCGATTACTTATGCTTACGATTAGCTTTTGTGATTTATTATTAAATGTTAGCCGTAGCTCATTGGTAAATCGATTATTTCATTACAATCGTATTGGTCTTTATATTCTAAGGAGAAAACAGATTTAAACGATGCACTTGTAATTATAGATGAAGATATATGAATGTTGAAAAAAAAAATATGTTTCTAGGTTAATAATAAATTAAACGACGGGTTATTTAGATAATTGTTTAGCTCATATTAAATTCCAATAGCTCCAATTAGATAATTCAAGTGATATGAATCAATTGTATTTGATTTTTCATTAAGTTACCAAAAATTTAGGATTTTAAGCATATCTTGCATTAAAAGACAAAAAAAATGTTTAATACAATTTATTACAATTTTTAACAAATATATTTAAATTTATGGCAATTTAACTCATAAAGTAGATATTTGACAAGAACGTTCAGAGAATGAGATGTAAGAAATAATAAGTGCGCAAGAGGTTTGATCGATTGATTCTTAAGCTTTATTTGATGATTGGATATACCGGGGCCATTGAAAGGTTTGCAGAATATGCTAATAAAAATATATTATATCTTTGAATTCATGTATTGATTAATAAAAAATATCAACAAGATTTATGAAAAATTAAAATAAAATAACGTACAATTACAGTATAGTATAAAATATTATAAACAAAGTAATAGTTATATAATTGTAAAGGGGGGGGGATTTAAGAGACAAGATAATAAAGTCTTATGTTCAATATTAAATGATATATGTATTTAAGAAGCTTTAAATTGTATATCTTCATTACACTTGTGTATATATATATATATATATATATATATATATATATATATATACGTATTTATATTTTCCTATTACTGCACAATTGTTTTATTTCAATATTGAATAGAGTTTAAAGTTAAAGTTGCTTTTAGTTTCAACAATTTCTCCATTATAACCTTAAATATGTGGAATTATGCAATATTCTTCATATATAAGCTAATCTTTTTTTTTTAACTCTCATTTTAAATCATTAAAATATGTTTCATAATAAAATCCCATTATTATTTTACTCATTTCCAAGTAGCCGATCTGGATAGTTTCTTATGTATCTTAAAGATTAACGACTACTGCCTGTTTGATCGACAAAATAGTCTTCGCCTACTTTCACCAATTAGTATTTACTGTTTTGACTGCCGCTTCTATTCGGTACACAGTCACGGATTAGAATTTACTTATAGGTCAATACAAAATATCTTTTAGTTTAATAATTGCTAAATGATGTTTTTCAACAATTCTTTGTGCGAGTGTAGCGCATCATTGATAAAGAATTCACGTGCGCTTATACTTACAGTTCATAATAATTTGTATTTACCTATAAACTAACATTGATATATCCAACTCAAATCATATGTATATATATATATATTAATTTTAGTATTAATTAAATAATTAAGTTGCTTTAAATTATACACTTCAAAGTAATTTAAATCAGATAACTTTATAATATTTTTATGTAAAATTCTCTTTTACGGCACTTAAACGTCAATTTTCTTGCTCGCAAGTTACTAAATAAATTCAAACGAAATTTTATACATTTTTGTCATGGTTTTTTTCCCCCCTATTATATTGATCTATAAAAATAAGAAAATGTACAAAGTATTGTAAATATTAAAATCCTTTAAAGTCCGTTTAAAGTGTCGAACATGTTGGAGTTAGGTACATATTGTACGTATGCGATCTTTTTCTAAATTCGCATGAAATTCCATTTATTTTAATATTATGAAAAATCCAATATAAACGAAATATCTGCTCTTTAAAATATCAAAATTCCCGCGTCTCTATTTGATTATCAAGTTAAATTGAAGTAAAATTGCGTTTTGCTAAATGTTATATGTGTAAACAGCTCGTTATTACTTAAATTCTTATATCGCAATATCATTATAATGTATTTATCAATGTTATTAAAAACTTTAATCATTCTTATACGAATACTAATTTCATTACGCAAACAATAAATATATGACTTATGGTTTGTCGAGAATTGTTCTTATTAATATTATAAATTGTTTATTATTAATAATTTTATCTGTCATTATTAATAATAAGCATAACAGTGCATCCATTTATAATGATAGATCGAAGATTAAGATTTGAGTATAAATTGACGTTTCAGCATTTGTTGACTTTATGAATATACGATTGTTTAAATAAATTTATTTACTGTTAAAGCGTTGAATTTCATTGATATGTAGCATATTTTTCTCTCCAATTGTGAACAAAAAAGTATAAAACAAGTATAAAAATATGTAATACATTTTTCGATTTATTTAAAAAAAATAACCTATAAACTGAGGATGTAAATTAAAAGATTAAAGAAAAATATATTCTATCTATTACTTTTAAATTTTTCACAATTCAAATTAATATGAAATTGTTTCAAAATAATCTATTTGTTCATCTATTTCTTCCTATTTATGTCAAACTCCCTTTTTAATATTGTTATTATTATTATTATTTTTTTCTTTTTTTTTTTTTTTTTTTATTAATTTAATAAGTTATTTTAGTTGTTTATTTTTGCACTAAAATGAATACTTGATATAAATAAAATATATAAACCTCTTCAATATTATTACATGATTACAGAATATAAGGTGTTGGTAGTCACTAATTGAAAAGATGAAATCATATTTTTTGTATCGAATGGAAACATTTTGTATAGTAGAAATTTCATGGTTGCGATGTTTTTGTAAATTCATGGAAAAACAAAAACCAGTAAGACCAAATTACCGCTAACTTGGATTATTGAAATTTCGTGATTTATTCCTAATTTATTCTTTATTTCGTTAAATTTCGTTATAATTTCGTACCAATGGTGATCAATTTGTTAAATTTTAATACATCTCCTCGCAATATGAGATTACTTTCCATAATGTTTCTTTTACAGCGATTGCCTTTTTGCAATTCAGGACGTTGTGATGTGATGAATTCCAATGTGAAAAGTATTCATTTTCGAAATATCTTATTCACATATATTAATCAAATCTACATGCAATTGATTAATATATACTATTTAAGTATGTTTATGTTAGAATGCAAAAAATTGTTCCGTTACACATTTTCAATAAATCTCCCTAGACTTCAATGGTGTTCTTCCAATTGTGACTTCCATCAACCGATACACGGCTACAGCAACACAATCATGGCCGACGGTATAACAACGTTAAAGTAATAATTGTCCAAGTGAAGAATTGGAAGAAATTTACCGAGAGTTTTTCAAGTTAAGTGCGAAGCCCTTGATTTAGTGTAAAATAAAGATGATGTAAAATAAAGATCTTCTGTAGCTACATAATGCTATACATAAAAGGACAGAAATACAGGTTTGAGTTGGCCTTTAAACGACGTAAACGTCCGACGTAAATGTTTTATAACTCGAGCTGGTTACATGAATACGTGACGTCGACTCGTCTTAAGGGCTGCGATTTTGATAAGGAGAGCGATAAATCGAGTCCTACTTTTATCCGCGTTTGTCAATGATTATTATATTCTACGAAAATCTCTTTCGTGAGTTATGTGACGAGCTGATTTTTTCTCTCCGCCCCTCCCCCAGCCCCGCCTTTTATTATATTTTGCGTAATAAGCTATTCACGGACTCTTTCTACCTGTCGGACAGCCTCATACCTTCCATCTCAGTTTTCCGTTTGCTTTCGTGGATTAAATGCCGAATGACTGCGCAATACCGCGGGATACGCGCAGTTGTAATTCGTACACGGGGTCCCGATCGTAAGACACCAAACTCCTGTACAGCAAGGAGCTATGGCTTTCAGTTGGTTAAAATGTTATTACAGGTGATTGTGCTCAGTTACGTTTACATGTATTTACTGTTTGGCTTGTGGGTGGATGAATGAAACGATGCTTCAGTTCATGCTTGTGCTTAATTTATTGTGATTCGGTGTTTGGATAATAAGTTGTTCTGCAAGATATTAACCGTAATTAACGATACTTTTGGATTGAGATACTCCTTATTTCGAATTGGATATGAAATACTTGCGTAAGGTAATTTATATAAGAGTTTGAACAAAAATTTTGCTCGTCAATTATAGGTGGCGTTTAGATAATTATAGATATCTAAAAGATACTAGATCGAGGAAAATAATCGAAACACCGTTAATGACGTTCGAAATCTTTAAAACATACCATGTAAAGATAAAGAAACAAATTTTTTCTTTGTCGAAACGAGGTTCACTTTATTTTAGTACAGTAGAAAGACGTTAAAGTAGGAAAATCTTTGGCTTTATAGCTATTTGGTGCATTTACCTTGGCTTACGTGTATTAGACATTTTTAACGATCTTTTAATGACATACGTGCAGTGCTATAATTTTTCATAATTTTTGAAAATTCTAAAAAAATACCTTCATGATGAAAAATAATGAGTCTTTCTATTAATTACATGTTATACTGGATTATTTTATATTACAAAACATATACTCGTGAGTTACTTTATTGCATTATTATTGAATTAAATGATTAAATTCATTTACGATATCGATATCAGTTCAATAATCATTACATTAAAATGATATATTGTTAATTAATATTTTCATAAATTAAAACTTTTTTATTACTATTTCATTGGTGATGGCGTGTGCTTGATTATATTTTTTGTTAATTTGCGGGTAAGTCATTGGAGATGTCGCTTTAGCAAGTATTATTTGCAACGTGAACTCAAGTATGACAATTGATTTATGTTTATTTATTTAAATTATTTTTCACATCTCTTATTATAATATCTTTTATCAAAACCTTTTTTTTAAATATTTTTCTGAATATGTAGAACAAAATATCTTTGAATTAATAATTGGAAATTAAATACACAGGAGCGATCATATTGATTCTTTTTTTTTTTCATCCAACCCACGTTTTAGCAGGCCATAAGTAATATAAAAATAAATAAAACTTTATTAATAATTTATCTGGCATTTAAACATTATAAAAACCTACTTATAATAGATGCATTCACTTTTTTTTTTTACATAATTATCCTACACTAATATATTATGTTTTTTTTTTTTTTTTTAATTTCACAATTAATATAATAAGAATGATTTGATTTATCCAATTATATTTATAAACTCATTGATAAATATATGATAATAATAATAATTTGCTAAAAGTTTACTAGAAATCACATTTATGTCTATTAAATCTTTATTAATGCAACACTTATCAATAAGATGGCAGCTCTATGCCGAGCACATTGATATACTATCAAATTATAATAATGCCTCAGAATGATGGCGGCTTCGATGAAAATCAATAAACAGAATAATTTATTTATAATAAATGGGTGGCTCCATTCTTCATCCGACGTCTCCATCGCGCGAGCATAGGAAATTTCTTCTTCCTTGGGCGGTCCAACCGCAATGACTCCTCGAGCTCTTCATGACGTTACGCGCGTCTCTCCTAAGGACCGCCGATGAAAATCTCGTGGTGATGAGTCCGAAGCGGGGAGGCCCAATTAACGGCAAGTATCGGGCCGCGGGTCTGCAGTTGCCGCTCGACAACGGATGAATGGACGAAATTACGGGTTTCGAGGAGGAGGCGTGATGACAAGATTTTCCTTTTCGTCGTTGACGACGGCATGGAAACTTTCGATAGCGCGTGAAAGTCTGCTGGGCTCGATTTTTCTTCCCAATCGGCCTTTCATTGGGCGATTGTATTGAGCATTTTGAAAGCGTTCAATATGATTTCGTATGCTCCTTGAAATCACTGATATTTTTTAATAATCACACCTTCGTTCGAGCCGCTCATGTAAAATCTATCAACGTGTGATGTAAATTAATGATGTTTGAACTTGGAATTTTCCTACCTTTCTCCCAGCCCCATAAATACAATTATTAATTAATTTTTTATATACGCATCACAATAAGTATTAGTTATTTAAATAAGTAGTTTTTAAATTCACATGATATGCCTCGTGTAGTACAGGATATTGATTACTTTTTTAGGTTAAAAAAAGATTATAATTATATGATAATTAATTTCCAATGAATAATAACACTTATTAAGTAACTTTTTTTTGCGATACGCCTGACATGGATATTTTACGCGCATACGCGCACACGCACACGTCAAGAAATTATACAATATTTGGAAGATTATACAATGTTAGCAAGATTATTTATTTATAAATATCTTTTAGTAAATAAGAAGTTTTTATTAAAGAGGAAAGCATTGAATTATATAGCTTTATCTATGCAAATATTTCTATGTTTTGAAAATGAAATATATTGTAACTTTATAAAATGCTGGCTCTTTGATAAACATTTTGTACAACATTTCTTCTACACGGAACAGGATTTTCTAGGAGTTCTCAGTTTCTAATGCACAATTATTTATGTTAAAATAGCTTATTTTTTATAAAGTAAAATACATTAGCATTACATATAAATATATATATATATATATTTACAGTATTTAATTAGAATTTATATTTTGAGTAATATGTATGTATAATTTTGACTTACTTTCATTGATAAAAATTTTGCAATTCATTATTAATTAACATATTTTATTATATTATATTAGCAGAAAAAAATAACCTATTGTTTCATATATATAGCGATACATTTTAATATTAGTTTATTAAATTATAGTCACTTTTGCAAATCTATTAATTACAACATTTCATAGTAAATATTGCTTGCACTAACATTAGTAGAATTAATAACAAGTATTTATTATTATACTATTCCAAACGTTCCGTTGTAAAAGAAAAATACATTTATCATAATTAGCTTTTTGCGTGGAATTCGTAAACATATTTGTATAATACGTAGGTGCGTTGCGATGTAAATATCATTCATTCTCAAATGTATTCTTTATTATCAGAGTGTACATTTCTTTTTAATAAACGTGTTTCTGTTACATATGAAATGGAATCAATATCACCCGTAACAATCACAATCTTAGAATGCTTTGTAAATTAATTAAGATAGCAAATTAAATCGAATAGTCAAAACAAAATAATACAACGTATGGATATAGTTGATCGTTTCTATGATTTTCGATGTAACTTATAGAGGACCTCTAAATCCAACTAATTTTATGTAGAATTTGTTACTAAGGGGCACATTCACGCGTCAAGTTGTATGAAAAAACTCTTATATATATATATATATATATATATATATATATATATTGACTACTGTGTAAGCGTTAAAAGATTAAGAAGATTAAGTGCTCTTTAAAAACAAAGCATTGCTTTAAAAAATTGACCTACCATCATAATATGCAGTAATCTAAATCAAAATATTAATAAAATAAATATTATTTATGTTAATTTTTTAATATCGTATTTTTAATATCATATTAATGATTATAAAAATCAAACAATTACAATAATGTTATTTAGAACAATACTACATGTATTGTATGATTAATTTTATCGTTTTATTTCATATTCATTATTATTCGAGATTTTCATTTTCATTTTCATACGTATGAAAAGCAGTTTTGAAATAATCGAATCGAATAATTGTAAGCTACAACTTTTGTATTTTTAAAATAATTATAAATAAATAAAAGCTGAACGTTCAACTGTAAAACGAAGAAAATTGTAAATAAATTTACACCTAACAGTATCATAAATTAGATAAAACGTCTCTTATGTAAAATAAAATAAAAAACTTGGAGTATGAAATCGGAACGAGGATAAGGAATACATTAAAACTTTTCGAACGAAAGTCTTTCAAGCTCGAACAAATGGAGGATAAACCTTTTATAGGTAAAATACATTCGCTATATTATAAAGAAAGGCGGAGCAATAAGTGCTTGCATAATGGATGAAAGTGAAAAAAGTCGAAAGTATTAATATCGAATATAAAGTATTTGATAACATATGTCCATGTCAAAGAATATCTTTTTACTTGCTATTAATTTTTTGCTCATTGAAATTTGTAAACGTTTCTTCGAAATACCATAAAAACACTTTATACCCGGTTGTAATTTTAAAGAGTATTTGTTGTTTATATGAGCCGTTGGAAAGAATATTCCATTCGGCAGTAATTCATTATGTTAAATATAAAAGTACAAAATCTTCGATAGTAAGAATATTAATTTACAATGTTGCAATTTAATATGAATCATGTAAAAGTTATGCGATTACTCCTTACATTACGCACGTAAAACTATATAAGTTTATGAACAAGTTTTTTTGCATTCGATGCTCGTGTGTGTGTGCGCGTGCGCGTACGCGTGCGTGTGTGTAATAATGAAAACCGTCATTGATGAGTCGCACTTTGATGCTATTGCAATGGGCTCTGGCCCTAGAAAAATACATAACGTCGTCGTAATTTCGCGATTCGAGAGTTAATTAGTCGCCTCTTTTTTTTTTTTTCTTCTTCTTCTTCTAGGATCACCTCTCTGTGTAATATCCGCAGCGAGAAAGGCGCGCTTCGCTGATTTCGTTAAAAGGGTCACGGGACGCGGAGGCGTAGAATTGTTGGGTCCCGCGGCTCGCCTGGTATTGTTAATTCGATGTTTCACGAACAAAATTTTTGCGGTTAACTCCCATTCTGTATTATTTTCTTTTTCTTTACGCATCAGTGATTTTTAATTAGGGTTATTCCGCCCTTGTTTTTTTTTACACAAAGAATGACTCTTAAGGGACTTAAGGGTGGAGATTATTTCATGTCTCTCCAAAAGCTAGGTAGAACGCACTCATCGGCTTCACCTTTCATTCATTACATGGCCATCATTGTCTTATATTACATTAGGGATACACGTACATACTAATATTATAAAAGTCCAATTATTCGGCCCATAATAATACAATCAATTATGAGAAATGTTAGAAATGTCTACAGCACATAGTAGATTGGACTATTGTATTGTAGATTTTTTTTTATTAAGTTAGCAAGAATAGGAATGGAAGATTATTGAATGGTATATGATCAGAGCACGTATGTTAGTTTTTATAAATTTATTCAAAAAGAAGATTTATTTTTCATCTCTATAGTTTTTCGCAAGCCATTTGATATAGTCGTCTCGTCGTTTTTGTTCGACTTTTCTTTAATTCAATTAAATAAATGAAACTAACTAAATAAAAGTATTTTTCAACAAATTTTTGTCGTTCTAAAATTTCATTATCGTTTATATAATACGAGATTGATTCTAAAAATGTGCAATTCAAAAAAAAAAAAACAAAAAAAATAAAAATAACATGGAAGATTTTTTCAACTTCAATCAATATATGGCGTACATAATCGATTGATCAAAACGTCCATTTCAATTTGTTCCTAAAAGCAATACACGTAATGAGAATTTTAATCGAAGAAAGCCGTATGCGAAGGCTTCACACTTATTTAAATGAAAAGTCGTCTTCGATTAAAATTTCTGGGCATGACTTTTACTTAAAGAAATTATAAATTTCCTCCGCAGCATCAATCATAGTCAATTATACATGTTTGAAAGTCATGTACTTTTCTTAATTCGGTACTTTGCACCACAGCTCATTTATTAACATTAGGTTGGTGCACTTCAATTTAAACACTCTGTTTGATGATGCACTTGCACACAGTTAGAACTAAGCGAATAATTGCTGCATATTGAATTATACAGAGTGCGTCATTTAGCTTGGATTGTTGCGTTTGTGCTTTAATTTATCAAGCTAATTTCACTGCGCGATAATAGGTAATTTGTTAGTACGATAAACATTAGAAAATTACCATTACCCCGGTACCATTTGATTATTCGAGAACAATTATGCATTTATTAACGCATTTAAGTAAAGAAGATTATTTAATTAGGTACGATGCTATGCTCAATAATTGGGAATTATTCAATATTAAAGTAAACAAGGTAATTTTCATAAGATACTTTTATCGTTATCGCTACTCGTTATTTAATGTGTACACATTTATGAATTATCGTGAGTTTGGTCACAGTGATGGCAAAGATCAGTCGCGTATGAATTAAAGACTGCGACAAGCGTGGGGAAGGGGAATGAGTTCACTGTATTTTTTCATTGATCACGTGCTTGTGAGGGATCAGCTCGAGCTTCGGCCCTCGCCTAGTTTATTTTCCATTTCTAATCTCGATGTTTCCTTTGGCTTAGCGAATAGTTGCTAAGTGTTAGCTTTGGCAGCGGTACCGAACGCTCCACGATGTTGTTTATCATTGAAAAAATTGAGTAGACTGTCGGTTAAAGAAGACAGTTAATTCTAAATTTGCGTTTTCTTTATATAAATAATATTGCAATATGATCACATTTTGATGCATAGCGCGTGTAAAGTGATTTTTTCAAAGCAATAAATAAAATCACTCATTTAATATCCACTATTTGTATAAATACATTTCTACGTATAAAATAGTGAGAAATTTCGTAAAACAATTTACTTTTCGATTTTGTTGCATTTTCTAAGTATTTTCTTTTTTTAAAGATTTTCAAACATTTTTCAGAACACCTCAACGCCGTATTATTTATTTCATTAATATAATTGTTTGAATTTAGTCGAATATATTCTATAACTTACTATTGTAATGGGTAAATTTGTTATAACAATACGTATACTTGGCATGTATTTGATTTTTAATGTTACGTATTTAATAAATAGATGACAATTTTAAATACAATGTATATAGTTGCTTAACTAATAAACTTAATAATACCTAATGCGTTGAAATAAATGAAATCATGAAATGGTGAAATTATAATTTTTAAATAAGATGTAAAGTTTCAATTATAAATTTATAAATAAGTCAGCAGGCAATACACAAGAGGGATGTATGAAGAAAAATATGCACCACTCAAATTTAATTATCTATTTTTATTTATTTTTATTTAATTATTATCACGTAATTATGTAATTACGCTATTTCTTATATTCTTTGAATCATAATGAAAATGTATATACCTAAGAAGAAGTAAAAGCTCGTACTTGTATCTTGAAATAAGATTGAAAGAGCTTTTCTGTGTTATGCTTTTACGAATATTTCTATGAATATTTTTATTAATTATTCAATATTGCATGTACAAATGTTTGTCGATAAATTATAGAATACATAGAGTATCGATATTTTCTTAATACTATTAAAATACATTTATTAAAGTCTTATCTTCTCTTAATTCCCTTATTTTTCTATGACTCATTCAAAATCGTTTTAGTAATAAAATACTCTTGCTCATAATTTTTTTTTTTTAAATAATTGTATTAAATAAATGTATCTTAAGTACATAAGGTATGTAAAATTATTCTATAAAAGAAGTTTATTAGATTTTGTGCAAGATGAGCATAAATAATTATTACACAAAGTTTTTGGAAAAGAAAAATAAGCTGTAGTGGTAAAATAGATTCAAATAAAGAAATGTTTTCACGCGTAAAAAATATATATATATCTATAATCAATTAAAAGCATAAATTTTTATTAAATTAAAAACTTTCTATATTAAATACATTTTCTACAAGGTATGCAATACTCAACTGTGAAAATTGAATTATTTCAAGGGAAAGTTGTTTTAACGCATTTAATAAAAGGCAATTGAATTAATTTAAGTATTGATGAAAGAAATGAAGATAGTCTTAAGAAAACAAGTTTTCAAAACGTTAAAACTTTTGTCACTGGTTCCTTAAATAAGAAAGTTTTGTTAAGAAAGTAAGTAGTATTCATTGTCACCATACGAATTTTATCAAAGAAGGTAAATTAAAATTTTCCGATAATTAATAATGTCTTTTGCGGTCTTTTATTAATAAGTTTTCTATTCGCTTATTAAGCTAATAAGATTTTCTCATTGTTCTTTATGAAATTTATTAATTTATATCTTATATTCAATTTTTAAATAATAAAATTCTATAAATTATGTCACATTTACATCACATTACAAATAATATTGTATAACGATAATGTTTATATTTCTACATGATATCATTTTTTTCTACTAATTCATTGATAGAATCACTAAATAATGAACTTTTCTATAAATCATAAGCTTATATAAATTTAATTAAATATATTAAAATATTTAATATAATATTTACAAATGCATTTATTAACGCGATATTTTTATACTAATTTTTACAAAATAAAAAGTATGTTTTTTTACAATTCCGAAGTATTAAATTTTATTTCATAAATGTAATACGTTGCGAAGTAAT
This sequence comes from Ceratosolen solmsi marchali, assembly GCF_000503995.2. Classification (NCBI taxonomy): domain Eukaryota; kingdom Metazoa; phylum Arthropoda; class Insecta; order Hymenoptera; family Agaonidae; genus Ceratosolen; species Ceratosolen solmsi. Next base: position 556,984 of record NW_011948424.1, on the reverse strand, counting down.
TTAATTACCTTATTCAATATGTATTAAATTTTATCATCAAAGCTTTCCTTTTATTAAACAGAGATTATAAGGAAAATATTATAATTACGGACCGCTTGCTTTAAATTAGGAATTTTAAGCCTTGAAGTTCCATAATCATGTAATATTATAATTATTATTAACATATTTTTAATGTAATAGGTACATTATTACTATATTTATAACAATTTTCTTTGAAATAATATTATTCTGAAATCTCACATAATTTTTAATGTAAATTTCCTTCAATCAAGTTAACTATAATCATATTTAATCTAATATAATATTAAGTATACCTTACTAAATATTATACAAAGATAATTATCATAGCATATATTAAGCAATATTCTAAATGTGTAAACATTCATATTATATAAGCTCAAAGTGATAGCTTATTTGTACATATGTAAAATTTTTATTTATCCTATTTCTCTCTCTCTCTCTCTCTCTGTACGAATATAAGCTCCTTTGTACAGTTTGTATTTGCAGTGGACCACCAAAATGAATATGTCAACACGAATATATTTACTTTATTTTTAATAAATGCAGTCACTTTAAATACTTTATTTATTTTTAATAAATAGTTTAGGAATTTTAGTATTTCATATGATTAACATTAAGGGATAAAAAATATTTTATATTCTTACTATTAGACACTAATTAAGTTACATGTTGATAAGTTGTAGATACAAAGTATTTATCAACTATTATTTATCAACACGTAAAAATGCATCATAATATACGATATAAATGTTTGCAATTGAAAATGAAATCTATTGAAATATTTTGCTTCCTATAATTTATGCTATTAGATCATAAATTATGTGAATGTATTTTTTATAGTTATTTCTTTGCTTCGTTGATGTGTATGGATGAAAATAAATGACATTATAAAAGAAAGACATAAATAAGATTTATTAATACCTATTCAAACTTTTACATACAATTTTGTTTCTTTGAAAACTTTATCTTAACTTTTAAAAGTTATTTCCATTTATTATACAAATTAACGATGTATAAATGAATTATACTTTTCGTATTAGTTACAGTATAGAATTCTTTTTAGTTCTTAAAATTTTCATTCTCCTAATTCGATTCACTGAAATTATGGTTTTAACATCTTATAACGAAATAATTTATATGCATTTTCTTTTCACGTGAAAATCTGTATTTTTACTCTGATACCATTGCTCAGAAAATAGATATATAAGCTTTCAAATTTCTTATTCACAACCAAAGGTAAAAGGGAATATCGAAGAAGTATATGATTTGTGAAAAAAACTTTGAAGTATAATAATATTAATTTTCTAAATGGATTTTTTCATCCCTTTATATATTTTTTATTTATATTATATATTATTGTATACGCTAGACTTATTTAATAATAATTCGGATCTAAGATTTTGTATTTTGAAAACAGTGCTTTTCATTTTAAAATCCATACTACTTATTGCGAACATTATGTTCCGAAATGAATTTGGTAATAATAATAGAAAAGTTATAAAATGACTATTGAAAACTTTGCGGATTTAAAAAAGATAAATTTATAAAGTAAAATATGATGTGAATGAGTAATTTTTGTAAAGGATAGATCAAATAAAATTGTCACAGGTAAATTATTGAGTGATTGAATATATAAGACATTTAACAGATTGAGCCACATTACAATTATTAAATCATATATTGTAAATTATATATATTAATAAATATGAATTATTAAATGTTCATTGTTGTTAATAATAATCCATATAATTAATTTTTTTCAACCTTTACTTCTTCACTTTTATAAAATTTATTATCGAAGGTAAAAAATTATTTTTTTAATAAACACTTTAAATGTCATGAGCTTATATACGCGCTATTAGGACATTCATTACCTCTTTCGCAAAAGCTACGCAAATGCACACGTAGAAGGTTACTTTATCACGTCTAATAACAGTAGTAGCCGTTTACCTTTTAAAGTATGACACATCCATTAGCGTACAAATGCAAATACGCACGACGTGTATTCTCAATATGCGGACGTCTTCAAATTCGCTTCTTGTACCTGTGAACGAAGGTAGCAATGTAACAAACTGACCATTAGGTTGTGTTACGTCATGTTTGACAGCCTCTTTCCCGCCTATTAATTCATATGGATGTTTTGTCAATTTTCTTATCAATGTTCGGTAATTGTAATTCTCTCTCTGATCATTTAATCGACTCTTTAGACGCGTCTGTTGAAATTGGCAAAATACGTCTACGGTAACTTTCAAGGATGTATATGTATGAATATGTTATAATCTATTCATATTTGTACTTTCTTTTCATTGTGCTATCTTAAGAAATGTAAAATTTTCAAGTAATTTTTAAACTAATTTCAAACAAAATAGCTTGATGCGATTTAAATTTCTTATTTTTCTAATTTTCTTATTTGAATGGAGTGAAAAGTTTCATTATTTGACGCTTTTAAATATGATTATATATCATTATTAAATGTTACTTGGAAAAGTTCTAGTTTATACAAGTATTTTAATTAAAAGGTACAACATATTATCATATAGATTATATACAAGTTGAGATATAATAAATTTTATAAATTCTTTTTTTATAAAACGGTAATATAAATATGATTTTTTGCTTAATTTTTATAACAAGTAATTTCTAATTTAAATATAGTACGAGAAAGTGAAACCGTCTTTGTACTGCACAATTTTAATATAATCAATAATAATTATTGCATAAATAATAATGAAATTTAATAAAATAGTTTTATTAATACATTAAAAATATTATTTTCAATTTGCTTTTAACCAACTTATGTAAGTTTAATACGGTCAAATCTTACCTAACTTTATTTCATTTTATTATTTAAATAATTCACTAATCTTCCAGCACATTATTAATGAAAATATATAGTTAGAAAAATAAAATTAACTAACCAGCATATTGTTATTGCATTTACTCTTATAAATAATAAATAAAAGTTTTGATTTAAAATTTCTATAAAAGATTCATCTATAAAAATTTAATATACAAATCTGATAAGAAAGATAAATGAAAAAGCAGTTTTTTCCAAAGATTTTTTAGCATTTAAATTTCGATGACGACGTTTTTATAGTACACATCTTTCAGTTTTATTGTATATTTCATGTCCTTAATAAAATAAAATAAAATAAAATATTCAAAAATTTTCTAATAAAAACGAATTGAACAATAAAAGAAAGATCTTAAAGAAATTTTGGAGACTGGCTATCTATAATTATACCATTTTCTAAAATTCGTTTAAGAGATAAAAATTGTAATAGCTCGTGAAAAAAAATTCTTCGAATTACCAAATAAAATAATATAAATTAATATAAAAATAAACAGAATAACAAATATAAATTGTACATTTATTATCATTAAAAAATTTTCGTATAGATTAATAAATAAAATTCATAAATTTTTTTAACGACAATTGTAAATGCTAAAAATTGTGTGCGTATGTAAATAATGACAAAATAATATTTTAAACATAAGAAATATCATAACTAAAATTCTGCTAATGTTTATTAAGAAGCTATTAAATATTTCAATAAATAACCAAAATATTAAATAGAGATTAAATGCTTCTTGATTCTTTATAGCTTATAAATACATGATTATGTATTGATTATTACAGAAAATCGTATTGTACGCATGAAAATCTTATAGTACATTCATTAAAAATTTCTCATGGCTTATGCAGATTATAATATTTAATACGCATTGTTGCAATTAAAAATTTTAATTCTTCTCTCACAAATAGTATTTCATGTGAAAATTAAAATTTTGTATATTATCAAGCAATGTGTGTATGTTATGTATGGATATATAATAATAAAATTCGTTTAAGATAATGTAAGAATTTTTTTTAACTAAAATAACGTTTTATAACAAATGATACGTAATTAATTGGCATCAAAATGTAATATATTATATATATATATATATATATAAATATATATAACCAATTTATATATAAATTTATTAGTTTTCTCATAATTGTCTATTAAATAATAAAATAATTTCTTTATTCACGTATATATATATATATATATATATTTAAAAAAATTATTCAGTTTAAGAACATGCATGTATTCACATTAAAAATGTTTAAAATCACATAATCAATATAGATGTAAAATTTAAATTTTCATTATTTTTTATATTTAAATTACATATCATACAGGTTCATTGATATTCCATAAACTTCAATCGAACATCCATTCTTAAGTATACAAATCTTTGTAATTATTCACGGCTTGTCTATTCTGCATAACCAGACTTTCACATCCTTAGATAAATAACCAAAGTATAGGAGAATTTTTATTAAAGCCAAAAGCATCATTAATAAGTGCATAGAACAATATTTTTTATATTCGCATATAAGCGAGGATTCGCATCCCGGGAATCTGCTTATTTTCTGTTACACCATCTTGATTTATCGACTGTATTAGTCTTCCAATCTTTCCGGAATCGGTACAGGAGCCGAGCCATTGCCACGCGCGCTCATCGAAGCTGCTGCAATTTTACACGCACTTTCACCTGCAATTATTGTATTAAGAGAGACGGGCGAGTTCATTTGTCATCCTCTCATCACATTAACGGCCTCCGGATATTCCGGAGCATATTCCCGTGCGAACCTGAATAAGCGAAACCTTTTTTGTTTGTTTGCGGTTTTTTTTTTGTTTTGTTTTGTTTTGTATTGCAGGGTAATTTGAATTTGCAGTCTTCCGATGGAAAGTTATGTATTGCGTTTAAAAGGTATTTATTCAGTAAAAGCCAGGTTATTAGTAACTTCTACTTTATATTTAATAAACGTCATATTAATACTTTATATTAATTTTAAAAGAATTTGAATAATTTATATAAACTTCCCTTTTATATAAATATTAAAAATTCTTTACGTACTATTTATAATGCAGTATAATAATTATAATATTTTCAATAATATTGATTATCCGACGAAGACAATTATCACATTCTATCAAAGAATTAATATTCTATTTATTCTAAAAGTATATTGCAAACGATTAACTATATTAATCAAAAAGTGGGGATAAGTGAAAGGGGCAATGCTTCAATTTAAGTATTCAACACATCTAGTTTTCGTGCTTGTTTATTGCGTTTTATTTTATAATTAGACTATAATGATTCTACGTTGACCTTGAGAATAATTGAGATCTTGTCGTACCTTAATTTGTATAGTCGTACTTTATTGGTGTTAGGGTGCACTAGTTGTAGAGGTAGGAGGTCGTAAATCTCTGGACGCAGTGCGCTTGGTGGTGGATCACTACACGGAGAAGTGGAAGCTCGTAAATCTCTGGACACCACTTAATGTAGTAGCACGTGGTGGGCACTTGACAGCTGGTCTCCTTCAAGCTGTATTGTGATGAGGAAGGATGAGAGAATGAAGAAAACCGTTGATGTGGCGTCGAATGGTGTCGCTTGCACCGACTTGTGACTTGGAAGGTTGGAGAATTTCGAAAAACGTAATGTTTACAAAATTTGAGATTTACAAGGCTCATAAATTTTGAACATTCCGCTCACGATCCGAAAATTTATTGATGATCATTTCCTTCTTGGGCATTGGTAGTACTGCAAGCATATGAATTGGTTCAACCATGGTGGTTGAGGCAGTTTTTAATGTGACTACTTTGGTTACCCCATCCTCGCCGAGCTTTATGTCGATTACTCGTGCGAGGGGCCAGTTCCAAGGACGGTAGCGTTCATTCGTAATGAGTACCAACGTGCCAATCTTAATATCATTCCGTGGATAATGCCATTTGGAAATAGATTGTTGTCTTTGTAGATAGTGAGCAGACCATTGTGAGCAGAATTGCTGCACACGTTGTTGAATAAATTGCCAGCGAGACAATCCCGACATGGAGACAATCCTTTGAAAGTAGGTTTTGGAAGAGTTGTACCCGAGCCCCGGATTAGGAAATGTCTTGGGGTGAGTGCCGAAATATCATCAGGGTCGTCACTCAGCGGCTCTAAAGGCCTTGAGTTGAGGATTGCCTCGATCTGAGCAAGCAAGGTGGTAATTTCTTCAAAGGTAAACAGGATATCTCCGATTGTACGTCTCAGATAAAATTTCATGGACTTCATCACCGCTTCCCATTTTCCTACCATGTAAGGCGTAGCGGGTGGATTGAATTCCCATCGACAGTTGTCATACGAGAGTATTCTTGCTATATGATTATGTTATATTATACAATCAGAGTATAATGTCTGCGGAATACCTCTGCGAGCCGAGAATCTTTTATATGCTGCGATGAATTCGTTTGTTGTGTAATCGCTAACCACCTCGAGGTGTATAGCAGACGTAGAAAAACACACGAAAATGCAAATCCATGGCTTTGGAGTTTTTTCACGTCGCCCCTTCCAGGTTTTCATGGCTGTGGGGCCGGCATAATCAACACCTGTATGATTGAAAGGTCGCGATGCCTTGACTCGCGAGAGAGGTGGTTGGTCCATCAATTGACGAGCACGAATTGCCCTTCGCTGGGCACATAGAGCGCATCGTAATATGTGAGATCCGATGTCGATGAGCTGGAGCTGCCGAACGGCACACTGAAGTCTGTGGTAGCCCTATCTGGTTCAAGTATATCCTGATGTGGCTGATCGTTTTCAATTTCATGACGGGACACCGGAGAAGTTGTTTGTATGTCAGAGGGTGGTGATAAACTACTACTTGCTTCATTTGATATCGTGAGTTCTTCTTCATGTAGTAGTGTATGATGCCGTTTTTTACACTTTTTGCACCTGTGTTTGCCCCTGCAAACGTGGATGGAGTGATGCCCCAAGCAGTTGTAACACAGGTCTAGTACACTAGCGAAATCCTTTCTTTCTGCAATTAACATTTTTTTTGAATCCCCTGCATACAGCCAAAAAATGTTGCTGTTGGCAGTAGTCGCACACCATGTTATTCTTGGGGCCTTCTTGTGGACCCTTCGATTCAGTCATTACTGACGACTGATCAGCCTTCACTGACCTCTTTTTCGATGAATGATACTTCTTGAGTTCTTGGCTTCTTGAAGCCGTAGCTTCTTCGACGTTTTCTGGAGCCCTCACTCGTGACATTAAGAATGCCTTGATTTGCTCAAACTCGGGGTAGGCGGTGGAGTCGCCGAGTAAGTCTTCCCACTCTGCTCTCTTGTGTGCTGGTCGAGTTGACGTGTGACTTGATGAACCATCATGCAGTCCCACGCATCAGCTGTGATGTCTAAAAGGCGTAATTTTTTTAACAAATCATTTGCATCACTCACCAGGTCCTCTATATACTGTGCTGTACTGTTGACTGTTGTTGAATTAGACAGGAGTGGGTTGAGATAAGATTGGATTGACAGCCGGGTGCTCTCACATCGCTCTGTTAGAGTCTCCTTTGACTGACTTTCCTTTGGCGATTCATCTTCCGACTTCCTTATGGTCTTTATTGACTCATTTAACCTATGAAGTAGCTTATTGATGTTTAATTGCACAAATATGTAATGCTTCAGTTCCTCCCCTTGCGCGTTCTTTGTAAAGTATTCATGATCTAATAGCGCCGCTGGCCATATTGATTCGAGATAGCTGTGCTCTTTGTTAAAGGCCTTGTGTATATCGTCAACCAGTTCCTTTATTCATTGGACTTCTCGAATGGATGTGTCTAAATGAGATGAAGGGAGATCATTAGCTAGCTCCTTTATTGATGAGATGCGACTCCATTGGCCTTGAGCTTTCAACGCGTATGCAGTGGGTAATCGCACTTCAGTGGACTTCCCTTTCTTGTGTGATAGGCATTTCAGAATTTGTAGTTTCCTTTGGCATTTTATCGGTGAGGAGATTTGTTGGTGAGCCGTGACACAGTTATTCTGCAACCTTGTGATAGAAACAACAGTGATACGACGGTATGTAATCAAAGAGTGTAGTGGCACGTCTGTCCTGCCGTGCGAATACTCTAGTAATTCACTAACTTCCATTTATCCGGCTCGAAGGACCAAAATGTTTAGAAGTAGACAATGTCCATCAGTTTACTGGCGGGAATATTAAAAATTCTTTACGTACTATTTATAATGCAGTATAATAATTATAATATTTTCAATAATATTGATTATCCGACGAAGACAATTATCACATTCTATCAAAGAATTAATATTCTATTTATTCTAAAAGTATATTGCAAACGATTAACTATATTAATCAAAAAGTGGGGATAAGTGAAAGGGGCAATGCTTCAATTTAAGTATTCAACACATCTAGTTTTCGTGCTTGTTTATTGCGTTTTATTTTATAATTAGACTATAATGATTCTACGTTGACCTTGAGAATAATTGAGATCTTGTCGTACCTTAATTTGTATAGTCGTACTTTATTGGTGTTAGGGTGCACTAGTTGTAGAGGTAGGAGGTCGTAAATCTCTGGACGCAGTGCGCTTGGTGGTGGATCACTACACGGAGAAGTGGAAGCTCGTAAATCTCTGGACACCACTTAATGTAGTAGCACGTGGTGGGCACATGACAGCTGGTCTCCTCCAAGATGTCTTGTGATGAGGAAGGGTGAGTGACGTGACGTCGAACGGTGTCGCTTGCTTCGAATCGTGGAAGCCACGACTTGAGAGAGTTCCGTCGGCACCGAGTATGAGGGAGTCCTGAGAGAGTGTGCGACGGCGACGGCACCGAGTATAAGAAAGGCCTGCAACAGCTTTGTCCTCTCGGGCACTATACGTGGGGGTTACAGTCAGCCCTACACCTCGTGGAAGTTGCAACCATCTCACTCGAATATTTACCGAACTGAATTATACGTTATCACTACATCGTTGATTTATTATACTAACACCTTTTCACAACCGGTTAACTTGTTGAATACGCACCTGAAACTTAACGCGTGTTCCTTCCGTGGCGGTCCTACTAAGAGAGAGAGAGAGAGAGAGAGAGAGAGAGAGAGAGAGAGAATGAGCTTCGACGCGCGCTTCTCTTAAATCCTCGTGGCAGCTCGGTTAGCTGGCAACAATGGATAGGTGTTTCTAGGCGGAGAGTAGACATAACATTGCGGAAAAAATCGAGAATTAAACTTTAGAAGCTTGGGGAATTCGAGAATTCTGGGAAAATAAGGCATCGGAAGGTTGGAGAAATCCGAGAAACATAATGTTTACAAAATTCGAGAACTAGAAGTCTCTAATATGAACGTTATTAGAAATTTAAGATATATATATATTTTTTTAATTTTAAAATATTATTCAAGTATGCGAAAATATATTGATTATTATGAAATAATTTGTTAACAGGTTAAAAGCAATATAAATTATTTCCTCGGAATATTATTTTTCAATAATTTTTCCAAGGAAATCCATATTATATATGTTATATATATTAAAAATTTTTAATTTATTGTAGATATTTAATTTTATTTTTGACGTATAAAACAAGAATTCAAAGGACTTTCTCCAATAACTTTCTCGTTCAATAGAATTATAATCCGACAGGAGATTATTGTCATAAATATTGTATTAATAGTATATATATATATATATATATATATATATATATATATATACGTATGTATGTGTACGCATATGTCAAATTAATATTTTTAGTATTCAATTTTATTATTAACAATTTAACAGTTTTATTAAAGATCTTAGATATTTAATATGAATTTGCCTATTATATTATAAGCTTTGCTCAAGTCATTTAACATTACTTCTGAAACATGAAACTAAATTCTATATTATAAGTAATGAATTGGCTTATGTTTCCAGGTATTGTGGATTAAAACAAATAATTATCATAACTATTAATTAATATTAATATAATTTGAGCGATATTTGTGCTTTCCTAATAAGTACAATTATCATTATTAAATATGAAATATTTTATTCTATTAGTTTATATTTATATATAAAAACTGCTATTAAATGTCAACTTCGATGTTAAATTAAATAAAAATATACATGTTAATTAATATATAATGAAATCACTTGATAAAATATTGAAATTATTGAAGTATGTGTAAAATAAAATAATTTTTATTTTTGATTTGGAATGATATTCGTTAATTTAAGAAATTTAAACTCAAAACATCAGTAGATCTTGTTTAAGAACAAAATGTAATTATAAATAATTGATTATATTCGAAATGATTTTTAGTATCAAAATTTTAATTCACTGAATATAATTTTTTTATGTTTATTTTCTATTTTTTAATTTGAATGAAAGGATTGATTATGCATTGCTTAATTGCAATAAATATTTTATATGCAGATAGATTAGTAAGACAAAATCATACAAGAGTATTCATCATTATGATTTTTAAAATGGCGTGAACATCATTTTCATGAAATTTTATCAGTCTAAATATACCATTTATATAAATTTCTTAGTTTCTAACCTTTTTTTTATTATAATACTAATAGTACTAATAGTAATATGAATAACTAATACTAATAGTAACTAATAGTAATGGGAATAGTACTATCTCAATTGTTTCGTTAATTTGTGCTTTTTAAAATGTATTTAATATAAAGTACAAATAAATAAATAAGTAAATGAAGTATAACTGAAAAAAATAATCAACCAAGGTAATTAAATAAAAACTGCTACGCATGTGTTGATTAATGTTTGTTTGTATATTACTATACTAATATATTCTGCGATTCGAATGCATTCTGAATTGTGATTAATTTGAAATTTATATATATTTACATTGCTACATATATTCGTTAAATATAAATTGTTATGAAAAAATATTTCCTTGAATATTTTAAATTTCAATTACTTATTAATTTCGTTTAGCTTAGATTTAAAGTGTAATCGTGATAAAAATATTCCCTTTTATATTTGCGTTATATAAATATACAAAACCAATATAAGCATATATAAATATATTATCTTATATAATACGTTTGAGAATCAGACAGAAATTATACAGAAATATTACATTTTCTCTGATATTTGCAATATTTATATTCAATAAATGTAACTTGCGATTTTAATTCGTCATAAGTATATTTATATATATTTCTATAGCCAATATAATTTTTTTTTTTTATCAAAGATAAATTGATTTGTATGGTTATTTATAAGTATAAAAATGAGTTTATTAAATATAAATTCCAAATACCAGTTAAAATTTAATGATATTTTTATGTGATTCTCAAACACATTAGAGAAGATAAATAAAGGTACTTTATATGTTTACATACATTTATATGTGTGAGAATAAAGGTGATAATGTAATTATCAGTAAAGTAATTTATTACATTGGGAAGATAAAAGTTATAATAATTATTTAAATATATATATATATATATATATATATATATATATATATATATATATACAGAAATGGCGAATCAGAAAAATTTTAATAATATGACTGATTTAAAATATTTCCTAAAATTAAGTAATAATTTGCGTTGTTACATGTAGAAAGCTGAGGAATTTAAATTCTTTAAATTAAAATTATACTCACATTTGAAATAATATTCATATTTCCAAATTACATTTCTTCAAAGATCAAGGTTTGATTTTATAATGAATAATTTTAAATTTCAAAATTTGTTATGAAATTTAATTGTATTTTACATAAAAATAATTATTAATAATTGAATGTTATACTTTGTTAAATATTGTTTATCTTAATCATAAAATATAATCTCTTGTATGTAAATCTCCAAGCATCTTCGGATGTTATTTTCTTTTTATTGCTAGTTAGATTAAATAAAAAAATTTTAATAAATAGAGTAAAAAATATTCAATTTTAAAGTTTTTACATTCCTGTTTCAATAGTAAGATTCATTAAAATAATTGTAATACGTTGCATAATTATACCCAACTTTACAATATAAAAATATTGCCAAAACTTTGACATTCCAGTCATTCGTATATTCCATATTTATAATTAAAACTTCAGCTATAAAAATGATGAAGGAAGATAATTGAGCACCAGTTAAAATGGATATAAAAGTTGTTTATCCCAAATCCTTGATATTACGTTAGGATGTCAGATCGATGCCAAATGTATAAATGTTGGTATACATACCTATTTACGATGTCGTATATGCTTAATGTATCGTTTGACCGAAGCACCAGGCTGAGCGCAATCTGCAATTCAATTAACGGCGGAAGTTGTGATCGTCTTCGCAAAAAAAATTTAAGCACGTTTATGCATGACACTCGTGCTTATCGGATAGCTTGTCCGAGCTCGAATGGCTTATAATATTTGGTGAGATTCGTGATTGAGGATACATATCTCTAATTTCTATTAATTATTTAAGAAGATGCAGTGACTGTGACCGATTCGATTTCTTATACAATTACATATCGACTATATTTGTAGGAGTTCTTTATGTCGTTTGCTAGTATTTTTTAAATGTTTTGTTGATTAATGTTTATGAAATATTAGTAAATTAACGATTTTTTTGTGGTTTACGTCAAATCAATAAATTTGACTTACCCAATACTTAACCAATGTGATTATTAAGGCCCAAGTTCTCCTATAGTAAGTGGAAATAATTACGAATTGATGTCACACTATCAACTAAAGAAAATAAACTTCTGTTTTTGATTTTTTTGAAATATAATCTTCAAAAATTCATGTATGTTGTTATTTCTTAATGTACTTTCAGATTTTACATTCGCATAAAAATGAAAGAAACTGCACACATAAATTTTTATTTCAAATTTTTCTTGTTGATAATCACTATCATTTAATAATAAAATATTTTTGAAAACTTTTTCATTTGTAACAATCTTTTTATTCAACAAATGTGTTGTTGTTAATAATTTATGTGTAAACGACATTTTTTACTTTGTTTATTTAATTTTTTTATTATCTTAATTGTTCGTCAATAAAATAGTTACAAAATTTTATTTATTTTTTAAAAATAATTTACAATTATAATATTCGACATATTGTTAATAAATTTGATTTGAAAATATTTAAATAATTATTTCATAAAAAAAAAAAAAAAAAAAAAAAAAATTTTTTTTTATATAAATCTATAGAAAAACTACTTTATTTAAAATAACATACTGAACATAAATGCATATATACATAAATAATACAATTATAAGATTAAAAAATAAATTAAAATATAGCATTCTGTAAATTGAGTAATCAATAATGAAAGAATATTATTAATTGAATCGAGTAGTTTATTGTTAAATCAATAAAAATAAAACAGTAGATCGAAAATTTAAAAACTTTTCAACTAACTCCTTTATAAAATATTAGTCTTTTTTTTAATTAATATTATCAATTTATTAATTTTATATCTAGGAAATTTTAATATCATATGAAAACGTATTATAATGATTTTTTTTTTTAGTAATTTTATTTTATAATAAATTATGATTAAATATTACTTTATTTAATAACATAAATTCTATACATAAATATTATTCAAACATTTAAATATATCAAGACTTTTTATTTATTTATTTGTTGCTTGTATTACTTTTAGCAAAAGGGTCCGGAATAATAATTTATTCCAATAACTAAGTAGTATTCCATTTCTTATTGATTTCTGAACGGAAACAAGTAATTTTAATACAAAATTAAAGATTATTTGCCTTTTGTGTGTTGGCTTTTAGAGCTAAGATTTTTTGTTAGTAGTTTTTTTTCCGTATTGTCGTAATAGTTCCGTTATAAAACCACAAGAGTGTGCATCCTTTTTGATTTATTACTAAAAACATAGATATGACATACATACACCGTAGCATAATATATCGATATTAAAAATTCAACAAGAAAAGCCACTCGTGCACTATTTTTCATGGTAGTTTTTTGCTGATACAGTCACTTTCTCGTATAGAGAACAATGATTTATTGTTATTCGACGGGGAATTTGTAATTTAAAAATAGAATTCATGTAAGGTATTCGTTTTAACGACAAATGCACATGTGCTTATAAATGATAAATGTAGTAATAAAAAACATTCAGATTAAAATTTACTCGAATACTTCATTAAAAAAATGGCGCAAATTTTGTCTTAATTTAATTATTTTTTAATATTGATTCTGATTGTTCATATAATGGAAAAAGAAAATGATTCCCTAAGAAATTGAGTTAAAAAAAGGGTACTAATAGAAATATTACATAATATTTTATATTATGGAATTCTTTACTTAGGTTTTTATGTTTGTAACTGTGAATAATTAATGCAATAAATTGTTTAATTTTTTATACTATTGTATATATATATATATATATATATATATATATATATAATTATGCATATGAAATTTTTTATTCTCTATTATATGTACTTAAGAAATTAAAATATCGTTCAGTATTATTTCATCTTTCCTTCTATTGTTTAGAATAAAAATATTATATGAAATTGAAAAATGCAACATTCATTTCATTTCATTTCATTTCATAACAATTTTTTAATATATAGTTTTTTTATTTTGCCATTTTACAAAATATAATAGATGATCGTTATAACTTTCAGGCATCGCGCTGGCGTCCCAATAGTGACGATGAAATTCAACTTCTTCCTTCTGCTATGTAAGTAATAAATATTTTATTTTAATAACTAGTTATTTATCGCTGCAAGAGCATTTCATTATATGTAATATTTTTTCACATTTAAACTCTATGTTTCATTCCTATTTAATATATCGTATAAAATGATTTTTATTTTATATTCTTATATTTATATTGTATTTCTTATAAATACGTTTGTATTTTAACATCATAATATTAATTTTAATACGAGTAGTTGGTATTATAATTAAGTTATTATAATTATTATATTATATATATATATATATATATATATATATATTATATTGTAATATTATAATATATTGCACTAATTTAAATAGATGAAAAATGAGGGGATTCTACTAAACGTAAATAAATAAATACTTGAAATATAAACGTTAAAATAGTGAATAACGTAAAAAAAAAAAAAAAAAAAGCTTTATTTAATAAACATTTATGTAGAATAAATATTATAAATTAATTTGAATATATATATATAGCTAATATAATAATTGCTAATATATCAAATTATAAAATTTACCTAAATTACATAAATTTAATTTATGAAGAATAGAAATGATTTCATAAATATTATAATCAAATGATATGGCAATTATTTTATAAATCAATAGGCACCACGCAATTAGCACTTAGCAGATTATAACTGTTACAATATTCTAGTGCCAATCATAAAGAAACAATAAAATACGCTTGAGATCTTTCGTTGCTTATATGGTTAACTAATTCACAATATTTTCGTTCGACGGCTCTTCAAGACATCAAATAATTATATAGAGGCACAGTAGTTGGTTGTAATAACAGAATCGGCGAGCTCTTATTAGCTATGCATGAGATCCCATTGGTGAACCAGATTTTTTCGTAGCCTATTGACTAATAATGGCCATTGTCAGTACGGTTTGTAATAAGTGTCAGAATGATTAATCATTATTTTCAAGGTTATAAGCCCACTGGACGGCCGGAAATTTCGATGCTGTTGCTTCTGGTTTACTCTTTTTAGGGCGACGCCGTCGCTCCTTGTGCCGTAACGATAAAGAACTTGATAACGAGAAAGAAAACAGGGAGATCCTGAAACTGCAGTGAAATTGCAAGAAAAATTGAGAAACATTCAACATGTGCCTTCATGCCTTTGTGTCCCCTTTTCTATACTAGTTGGAGGTTTTACCTGCGCAAGCGCAAGCTCATACGAAACCTGGACAAGTCTATTTATTGGATCAATTTAATGGTTGCTTATTGATAAGAAGTAATTTTAAAAATTTCAAAAACGTTTCGTCACAATACATATTCTTATCATTTTTAATCATTATCATTGTCTCCGTGCATGAAAATTCTTACGGATTTAGATAATTATTCTTTAATATCTATTGTCAATGAAGATCACGAAAGAAATTTGTAGAACATTTTTTCTGAAGAATAAATTGAGAATTAGAAATTTATTGGATTAGTATAACATTTCAATTAAATATTATAGCGCTTGAAAGGTCAAACTGCAGTCAAGAAATTATTTCTTAATATAAAGATTTCTTATAAAGGATACAATTCTTAATATAACGTCTTAATAAGGAATGCTATTACCTGTGTATATAATCTATATAATACATAATAATATCTATATATTAAGGTATGATTAATAATTAATATACTTAAGTTCAATATTGACTTAAGGTAATGTTTAAACTGCAATATACAATTTTATATAAAATATTAATTGGACGCATGATTATTAATTAAAGTTTATCATGCATTTGTTTTAAATATACAAAACATATGCCTCAAATAATTTTAAATGGAATTAAAATTTAAATAAATATTTAAACTTAGATTAGAATATATAAGAATGAAAATTATAAGAGGAAATAGAGCACTTATTCCGTATATCCTTCCACTTGCAAAACTTCCTAATGGTTACTATGATTATTATTTAATTAGCATTTCAACTCGTATCACCGATTACTGGGAGGCGCAAGCAGTTTTCGCTTCGAGAATTTGCTGCCTCGAGTTTCGTTGGATCCTAAAATAAGAATCGCCAAGCATTTCGCAGATTACGGTCATTCGTCTACGGCAACTTCGTTCACACTAATACTCTCCCACAAAAACAGCTTTTCGCGAGTACCCAAGTTTTTTTTAACAGTTACGAGTGATTGTTTAAAGTAATGGGCGAAACTTGAGCGAAAACTCTCCCTTATTCATCTTCTCCTTCCCTTCGCTACTTGTGCCTCCAAATTGAATACTTTGTTCTTCTATTATCTTTTCTCTTAATTGGCTAGATACAGAGTAGATTCGGCATGATTTAACTTGTCATTTCCTCGTCTTTACATTTCTTGTGTGTTTATTTGTTTTTTTTTTGTTTTTCCCCTTTAATGCAGCGAGCACATTAAACGAAGTAAGAATTAAGCTTGTTCATTTGCACAAATGCAATTGCAAGTTTCAAGTGTTGTATCTCCCTCTAGTTTACCAATTGCTAATCAAATTGCAATTTTTACTCGAGAAAATAAAGTTACAATAAAGTTACAATTTTCAGGTGTGCCCGTTTTTCTTTTTTTTTTCCTTTTTTTTTCTTTTTTTTTGTAATTTTTTTATTCGTATATAACATTAAAATAATTTTTCTGTAACTGTGCAATGAAATTTTAAAGAAACTTTAATTTTTTTTTTTTAATTTGACTACTGACAAGTGATAAATGATTTATCTAAATCTTATCCATATTTGTTTATTCTGGCTTACAGAAGATATAATTTCTTTGAATAAAATTTACAAATATTTTAAAATATTTGCTAGTATTGAAATAAAATAAAAATCAAATCGAAATTATTCATTATTTTTTTTTTATAAATGAAACAAAAAAAATATAGTTAATTTTTTACTTTTGGTAATTTAGTATTTTTTTCACTATATAAATATTATTGTATGATAGATTGTTGTAGTAACTTTTTTTTTTTTTTTTTTTTTTTTTTTTTTTTTAAATATATGAACATTTATAAAATATAAAATATTATCTTTCAACTCTTTCATAACTTATTGCTTATATTTTTCTTCTTCAATGTATTAAAGCTAATCAAGATATTTTACTGTGAATGCAAAAGTAACTGTAAAAGTATTCCTAGAATGTTGTGAAATGTAATAAGCAAGCACCTTTTCTTTATCAAGATAAAACTTGTTCATTGAATAGATTAAGTAGAAAAATATTTGAATTTGATCAAGAACAAATGTATATTTAATAGTTATCTAAAATTCATAATTCATAACAATACAAAGTGATAATAGAAACAAGTATATAATAAAATAAAAATGGAACAAATATAAAAGTGAACTACGCTATTGTTTATTATATAATTATTAATATAAATCATAATGCTTGATTATTTTAAAGATAGATTAAAAGTTTTAGGTTGACTGTGCGACTATCTTATCAAAGGTCGTTACTCTATTATAGAAATCGCAGAAATTAATTTTAATTAAAATTCAAACTTTTCTTTTTTACATTACTGTGAATTTCTTGATAAAGCGATATATAAATGTGAAATATTAATGTTCAACTTGCTCGATTAAAACTTGAAATATAATAGAAATTTAAATATTTTAAATAGTTCAGAACAAGATTAAAGCTTATATAAATTATGTATGCCTTGTTTTTGAGATAATGCGAATTTTTTAAAATTAAAATACAAGTTCTAATTAGATGAAACTAGCAAATATTAGTTTGTCTTTGAATTTTTATTACTTTGCTAGCTAGTGACAATAATCTTTTTGTTTCCATATTTTTCATATATTTATTAATAATTATACGCTTAGCTTGCCATTCATAGAGCAAAAATGAATTATACTCACAATTGGTGCTGTATCGGTCGATCGATTCTCCGCATTTGCACAAGCATTTTTTTCTTTTAATAAGCGGCCGGGCGGAAACAATTGGTCTTTTGTATTTTTTTCTTCTTCTGTTCGTTTGTATATCGAGACGGCGGAGGAAAGGATATACACATACGCGAGTCTAAATTCAAGGACTGCGCGGAATCGTTCCCTTTTTCCTTTGTAGTGTCGGTGTATGTAGCAGGTGTAGGAGCGAAGGCGGGCTTATAATACAGATCCGCGCATGCAAGGAAGACTTTTCAATGGGTCGCGCCTCGCCTTTGTATTACTGAATACGATCGATGGGCAAGTGAATAAATCACATTCGCTGTGGTCAATCCCCTTTTTGCCGTAGCTCGAAGGAGTGTCGAGACGCAATGTTCTGTCAGTTTAATTAAGTGGCGCCTGTCAACGCCGAGAACTCATAAGCCAAGCATAACTGTTACTGCGTTCCATACGCAATAATACTATGGTAAATAATGAGGTAGCTGAGCTTATCCGAGTAGGCAACAGGCAGTGATATCATTATCATCAAGTTAATTTTACATTTTTTCATTATTCGATGGTTGTTGGAAGTTCGTCATTCCAATGTATCATTGATTGTATAATGTTGGTAACGTTTCTCTCTCTCTCTCTCTCTCTCTCTCTCTCTCTCTCTCTCTCTGAATAGCAAGCAAAGTTTTTCAACAACTTGGCCATAATTACACGAAGTTAGCGAAAAAGCCATTAAAATGTCTATGCCATAATGGAGATTGAATATTTAAAGGGGAAAATACATGATTAGGTGGGCATTATTATTAAGAAAGGATTATCATTGTTAATGACTATAATTTATTTGAATGATATATTACTATTCATTGTTTAATTATATCATAGTATTTATAATAGCAGGTGTTTGCCTATTCTTGTAATTATTTTAACAGTCTTAACACATAATATCAATCAAATCGACTATGCCGAGAATTCATAGTTGTTAATTAACTATACATCAATTATAGGAATAAATGTGCTTTATGATACATTATATAAGCATCTGTCGATAAAAAGGATTGTAATAACGCGCTTAAATATTTTATTTTCACCTGGATCGAAGCAAAGATAAAAATATAATTTATCACCATGATCTAACCATAAGGTATATTTCTATGTACAATAGTCATAAATTCGAAGTGGTTAACTGCAAAAGCATCTACGAATTTCTGTATCTAATTATGGATTGAAAGCAGTGAAAAGTATGAAAAGTATAAATTATTGAAAAATGTACTTTAGCTGTGAAACTAAATATCCAAACTTGTGGTAGAATATAATAAACATATATAATCTGCACAAAAGTAAAGTAAAAATTCCCGATCCCGAGTCGCTCTCATCTACATTAATTACCATATTATTATCGGAATATGTTGGCAGTGAAAATTTATCTAAATCGATTACATCGAAAGTGTGAAAAACAAGCCATACCCTTCTCGTAGAATGCGAGCCGATCGCGAAACAAGGATGGACTCGACGCCACGTGCAACCGCGGCCTTATATCTTTCGTAAGCGTTAGTGTAAATTAGGAAGCATTGCGCATCTGTGCAGTACAGTACGAGTGCAGTAAGTCTTTGAAAGCACTGCGGCGAGCGGGGGGTGGGGGGTGGGGGGTGGGAGGGGGAGGGAAGAGAGAAAGGAGACCGCGAGTGAATGCTTCTTGAAATTCATTGATTAGAAGGTTGTCGGTATGGTTTTATCTTTAGAGAAAATATAACGACTTTATGAGCGAATTATCTATCTAGTTTACACACAGAGGACGTAACAACAATAATATTATTTCTGCTTAAAGGCCATTGATTTTAATCATGAAACGTCCTTTTTGCGTCTTTTTTTTGTTTTTTTTTTTTTTTTTTTTTTTTTTTAATAATTTTATACGAAAATGCAAAGCAATATTTGATTTACGTTATGTTACTTTTAAATTTGATTTTCATTATTTAATCAATGCAATTGTAATTAACAATATTGTATTAAGCCTATTAATTATAATAATATGGCAAGAAATGTTATATATACTTTTATAAATACATAGGAAGTTAAACGTATTTTTTTTTTTAAACAGCGATTGCTATTATTTGTTCAATAAAGTATTCGTAAATAATGCTGAAACAATGTAATGTACAATGCTTTAAATAAAAAATAAATAAGGTTCAGACAATTAAATATAAATATGTTTAAGTGCCATTCGTACTGTCATCCATATCAATTGTTCAAAATAAGTTGATAGTTCGTTTTTATTTTAATTTTTCGGATTTTACAGATTTATAAACAGTAAGTATTTGCTTACAACCAGCGAATTAATACAAACGATTAGGTCATTATGATGTAACATCATTGGATTTGATGGAAAATCGGAAAATATGATTAATATATACCTGATAAATAATATACTAATGCAATATTGATAAAAGAAAAAAGAAAAAAGAAAAAAGAAAAAGAAAAAAAAACAATCCTTTGGTACTGAAAATTATAAGATGAACTATAAAAATGACGAATATTTAAATAAAATATTATTCTATTATTTGGCCTAATTTCTAAGAGTTAAACTATTGAGAAATCGCTATGGTTATTGAAGAAAAATAGTAAGTGTAAAATATAATAATCTACAATATATAATAAAATATAATAATGTCTATATACATTAATACTTAGCTTCGTGACATCGTTATTTTTGTTTAGAATATTTTTACAATAAAAGTCCTTTTCACATTATGATTTTAAGAAAGAAATTAACTTTATGGATAAATATACATCAAGCTTGACTTTAAACTTAATAATACAATTTTATGGAATTAGATAGTGTAGAAAATATTGAACATAATATTAAAATTATGAGATTTCATCATTTTTAATATATATATATATATATATATATATATATATTTAATAAAATCGCTAGTATTCTTTCGATAAGTTCTTAAAATCCTTCGTAATATAATATTATTTCAAGATTAAATAATTAATTTTCTTTATGCTATATCATTATAACTACTTAATCCAGTAAAAAGCAACGTTGTAAATTGTTTGTTATTACTTATTATAGTAATGCATCAGTTAGTCCTAATACCGGATTATTGATATGCATAGTGTAAATAATACTTTAATCATGATTATAGACTTAAAAGGCAAATGTTCTCTCTTACAATATAATGCCTACACATACGAAATAATGATCGTGTAAAGGAGCATTGAAATTACGTAGGGATTCGTCGGGCAGTTCGTTATTCTCGTTAGTATTAGAGACCAGGTAAAAGCGAATTGAATTAATAATATTGCGATTACAACAATCTTTGAAAGGTCGGTGTGTGCAAGATATGCTCTGTCATCATCTTCTTTGGCGAGTTGATATTAAGGGGCATCGGGGCATCGTCGTCAACATCCAATTCCACTAATTTCGTACCGTCGAATTAATGTAAAAGGTTGGACCTCTTTCGGTCACGGTTTAACCCCCTCCCCTCCACTTCCCTCCCAACCCCAATCCCCTCCCCAATTGAAATTACGACAATAAGTGTTTGGAAACGTAGTTTCTAAATTGTTAACGTTTTCTTTTATAAATTCTATTGTTATCGTAACTGTTAAGATTTTTACTTATAAGGTAATGATTATTTGCATTCTACCAGTAATTTTAAACGACTGAAAATACGCCGTTTTATACAATTATTCATTATTAAATTTAATCGGCTTCTCAATTTCATATATATTTATTGGCGAAAACTTAATAGTTTGTTTATTAACGTGTATACATTGTACGGACATTTACACTCGATTCATATGACACACTGCCTTCCGCCATATTGAATAAATAATAATTTAATTTTAACGTCGCAAAAAAATACTACTCATGTCAACGAGCGTATTCACTTACGTAAAAAGCAAATAATTCGCAGACGTAAATTTTATGTAAAATAAAATTTAAAATAAAATTAGAAAAAAAGAATGAAAGAAGGAAAAAGCAATTATTTTGCTTCGATATGGTATTCGATAAATTTTGCAATCAATATTAAATAGAAAGCATATATTCTAAATATTTTTAAAAGTTTCGTTCTATTTAATTATTTGTATTTTTGCATTTTGCAATAGATGCGCGTGAAAGTAGAAATTATTCGCACATTTTGTAATGTACCGAAATTGTGAACAAACAGGCATCTTCGTTGCACCTCGAGACAAGATATTAAGCACAGCCGAGCACATTGTTTTAGAGCATCGCTGCCAATATAAAACATTTATGGCATATTATTAAAATCACAAGTTGTTAATCGCAAGCAGCAGAGGCTTTCTTCATAGGCATCTGCGAGACTTTCCATTTCCGTCGTAATCTAGTCGAGAGGAATGAATGCAAAAATCTCCCTTTTCCCCGGCCCCCGCCGACCAAGCTGAGCCTCCGTAGTGCTCGGCGCTCGCTAAAAGTCAAGGATCGGAGAGGCCGCCGCCGATCAGGCTCATCGCGTCCCCATGGAATGGAGCTCGTGACCTCGTGCGGCCGCTCGGGTAACGGGTCGTGCTGTGTGCGTCCCGTTCTCGCTCTCTTTCTCCTCGAGGATGATGAGCAGCGCCGGCACGACCTTACGAGCGAGCGCGCCGCCTCCTTTTTCTCCCGTGGAACTGTGCGATTCGGGACGGACAATACGCGCCGCCGATTCAGCCTTTAATGCATCGGCGCTCTTTCTTGTCTATCGCCTGACGGGCTTTTTTCGTTTCTTTTTTTTCGTTTCTTTTTTTTTTTTTGCCTTTTCTTATTTATGTGCGAGCCACTCCGCGGGCCGATGCCGCGCGAGCTCGATCGTTTCACGCTTTGAATCCATGCGGCTCTTTATTTTACGACGACTGTGCTGTCGTGTGCGTTATGACGTGGTGAATTATATGAGCCGACGAGAAATTTTAACGGCTAAGACTCGCAGGAGGCTGCTGCGTTTCCAACAATTAATGTGGGAATTATAGGTTATTTTATTTTATTCGCCTGAATTCGTTTAGACTTCAAGATTCGTTTGTACGCTCCAATGGCACATGCAATTAAACAAGCCTCTCTCAAAACTATAATTTTACGCATTCAATTAAATGGCCGCCATTCTTCAAATGTGATAATCAATATACAATGAAATTATTAAATTCATTGTTAAATTGTCTCGAGAGATTAACGAATGCGGATAGTCGGTGATAATCTAGTTGATAGCAATGATTGTCGTAGTAAATGTATTACATTATCTTTCTATCTTAGTACATTTTTAAAATAAAGTTTTTTTTTTATTTATTTTTGCTTCGATCGATACAGTACATACGAATTCGAATAAAAATAAAAATTTTATGATAAACTAAATCAATGAAACATTGTTTTTAATCATTAATAACATATACGTCGGATAGATGTAAATACTTATTTTTTAATTGTCGATATGTTACCAAAAGTCTTTAGTTGATGCAATATATTTTTATTTGATGCTTAAAATATATTTTATTACCTTGTTTATTATTATTATTTTTTTTTTTAATCAATGCTTTTAATGAATAATTTATTAATTTATGAAATGATGTAATGCATCCGAATATATAGAACTTAATATATACACAATTGTTTATGTAGATTTCGTTATCAAACAATTGTAATTTATTTTGATTGAATATATAATTTGATTTTAAAAGTTTATGGGAAATATTCCACATATTAGTATATCAGTTATTAATTATAAATATTTTATACGTGCATATATATATATATATATATATATACACACACACACACACACACACACACACATTGATTATTTATAAAGCTTGCATTATAAATATTACCAAGAGTAGTTGTGCTATTGTTTACAATGCAGTTTTTTTTTTAATTATATTTACAAGGAGCATAGAATATTCAGTAGAGATTCGCTTTAAAGTGCCTCGAGTAGCGATCAAAGCTACAAGAATCTGACATGGGATAATTATTATTCTCGATTCACTTTCACGCGCCTTTCGTTCATCGCTATACATTTTCTGGAGTTCATAGAGCGATCGTCAATTTGCATTTTTGTAATCACGTCCTTAGATCAAGAGTAGAGAGAATCCGATTTCAATAAGAATTTATAAGTCCGTTGACAGGTGTTTTCTAACTAAATGTTAAGGGCAGGGTTTTTTGTTACGTTTTTTGTTTCGTTCAAGAACATATGTTTGTTGCGCCACATATTCCAGATCGATTTTAACTATTCATTATTTCATGTGTCTCGTTTTATAAATATTTTTATTAGACTCTTATTGATGTGTTATATATATTTGCAACTTTTTGCATGAATTTTCTTATCTATTCAAACAATGATATTATTACTTGTTACGGAATAATAGTAATTGATCCTAATAATCGTCTAATGTTTGTTCCTTTACTTATTTTCGATAACTATAAGGTATACCAAGTTGCTTTCTAAATGTCGTATAATATTGTATAGAAATTTTTGTCCTTTTTTTTCGTTTTTGTAATAATGGAATCTAATAATTAGAACAATTGCGGGCTTTTGAATAAATCATGGAAATGTAAAGAACGTTATCGTAAAAGTTTAATTACTGGATGCAAGAAGTAAAACAAGCATGTGTTCGAGCATAACTCGGAGAGTTGTGAAAGCTTACTGCAGAGTTCGGTTAAGATTCCAAAATTATATTTGTTACTATGATTAAAGTACTTCTTATACTTCCAAAACTAAAACTAGGTAATACTGTAATTTATTATGAATTAAGTTCATCTTGTGATTTAATATTCTCCTAACAATATATGCAAATATAACACGAATAGTTTTTTTTTTTTTGCTACAGCATTTTGTATATTTGAAAATATTTTATTATCAAAAAAAAACAAAAAACAAAAAAAAAACAAACAAACAAACAAACAATAACATATTTTTCTTACTATCTATTTTATTTCAATTCAAGAAATATTCTAAATATTAGATAATAAAATATTGTCGAATTAAAATTGCTAAGACTTTTAAGAAATATATTAGAAATTGTAGTATAATGAATCTTATCTAAATGTTATTAATTCAATTTAAACGTACTTTCATATAATAAAATAATAGCTTAACTTGGTAATCCAAGTAAGAATATATATGCGAATTAACTATTCCTTTGAACAAGTACTTAACCGTTTTGAACAAGAGTAGCAATGATACAACGGCTATTGTACACACACACAAACACAAACACAAACACAAAAACAGAGAGTGCGTCTATATGTTTATAGTACTATACATTTATGTGTAATGTGCTTCCGTGTAAATGTAAACGTACTAGATGCAATTTAAACAATACTTTTATTCAGAAATGTATGGATGAATTTAATGTTTGGAAATATCGATTATATGTAAATGCAGATTGTGTAATTTCATTTTGAATTAAATTTATTTAAGTACGAACGTTTTTTACCAGACTTTGAATTTCAAAGTTGTTCAACCATTTTTCTGAAATCTGTCATTTTTGCCCTTTATTTTGCATACGCAGCTCCCTTGTATCGTTTCGTTCGATACGTCGATCGAAATATAACTGGCCATTGTTGATTGCATTTTTTAATTAATAATTTCTTTTTCCGACTTACGTACAATCGGTATATTGATTGTATAAAATGTCTGCGCCTCTATCATAATTTGAACAGAAAAATGTATTTGCGCTTACGCGTATTAACTGATTTTCACTTGCATTTGATATAAGAATATTATTTATTCAATGCTGTGCAAAAATCTGTGGAATATTATAAAATTAGATTATCGGCTCGAATCTATTGTACGTCGTCCGTTAACATATGTATACCTACGAGTAGATGAATATTACAAGGCGTGCAATTGGGTTGGATTAGCGCATATAAAATTCGTTGGATATGCACAGATCTGACGTATGTATTATTAAGCGTAAACGTCTATCAAGATCGGACGATATTTAGAGCAATTTTTCTCGTTGTTTGACCTAATTTTGTTTTTTTTTTTCGTCGATGATGCATTATATGATATAATTATCATTCGTCTTTCTTTTTCTTAATTTAGATTGCACATTTATATCATTTTAAAAGCAATTCTAATTTATTGTTCATAAGGTTCAATGAATAAGTGTGATCGATTTTTAATATCTAATTTTTTCATACGACTGAATTATAATACTTGGTGTTTGACTTGTGACAAGTACAGTAAATAATTACGAAGGCCAGCTTATGCCAGATGAATCCAGATACATGTAAAAATTAAGAATATTATAAATATTTCTTTACACAGAATTATTATATAATTTGAATTGCCTTTAAAAGTGAATGTTAACATCAATGTAAAAAGCCGTTAAGTTTCTAAACAACTTAAAATTATTTTCAATTAACTAAAAATGGACATAAATCTGTAAATAAAGAATGTCAATAGATTTGTTGAAACTGTATAACATTTTTTTAATTTTATTTAATTTTTTTTTTTAATTTTTTTATTTAATATTAATTATCTATTTTATAGTTTGTAATGGAAGTAATATAGCTATGAATTAAATACTATTAAGCTTATGAAATATAAAATTATAATTTATATAAAATTTTATTTTTGTTTATTAATTTTCTTCGAGAATTATAATGTTTGATTTAAATTATAATTTCCAATGCGTAAGAATAATACATCCGTGTCACTTTTTCCGTTTTGTTTGCTCTCTGAGCAGTATGGTGTAATGTTAATTATGACAATTCATTATTTATTTTGTTCTTTCTCATTGTAATTTACTTCGCGAGATTTGTTTGATGAATATCAAAGTAGGTATTACACTACGTACGGTAGTCTCTAGAAACTGGGTTGAGGTATTATTTTTATTTTAAATTTATTTTATTTTGTGAGTGGTATGTCGTTTCATAACGAGATTGGCTAAATCGTGTGTTAAGAAGATTTCGTTTTATATATCTTTTGAAATTACACATACAGAAATTTGACTTCATATTATATTTATATAAACATTCCAAGTACACTACTTTGATCATATATTGGGAAATTTAAGCGTGTTTCGTTGGTTATATTGATAACTTCACATATCTAATTTTTAACTTTTATTAAATTAGTTTTTTTTTATTTTTTGTTTCTTTTATATGTCGATTTGATGAAATTAATATACATATAAATAAATTATATAATATAAACTATCATATTGATCAATATAGATTGGTTAATAAACCTGTCAACGTTATATTCTAGACATTTTTGGAATATCAAAATAATAAAATCAACAATAATTCTTATTTAAATGACATATAATATTAATGAATAAAAATAAATTATCGATTAGTAAAATAATAATGATAAAAAAAAATTTTAAATACTCAAGTTGTAAAATTATTTTAGCAAATTTTTTCTTTAATTTCCTTGAAAGGGACGTGAAGAAAAATGGCTAATTTTTTTTTTTTTTTTTTTTTTTTTTTTTTTTTAATAGTGATTAGAAAGAGGTAGAGATAATTAATTATTATTAATAAAGAATTATTTAAGGGGCCTAGTCAGCGTGAAAATGACCGCGATTCACGGAATACATTTCAGCGATAAGCTTAAACAATAATTTTTAAAAAATGAAAAAAAAAAATGAATCGTCTCTTTTTGCACGATGGGTCTATACATTCAGTGTATACAAGAATAGATTTTGTGAACGCATGGAAGTACTTGCATAACTCCCATTACACCTAAGTACGGTCCAATCGAGATTCGTACGTCATTCATATGAATTGAGCCATTGTGTTCACTTGGTTTGGCGTTGTATGTACACGGTAGCGATTTCACTCGTTGCACTCTTAATGCGTGTAAAGAAAGTAGCGTAATTTATTTGGCTGGTGATTAATTCAATATATACGGAGAGTTGATCGATTATTCTTTATCACTGCGTCAACACTTTAGATGCTTAATTGTATAGTGGAATTCAACGAGCAGTCAATGTGTAGATTATGCAGTTTAAAGCAGAACAATATTCTACCTATGATAATGAACATGATAACGTGCATTTTTATTGCCCTTTAATTAAAATCTTTCACCACACAATATACCTGATATACGTATTGTTGAAGAATGTATCGAAGATTATAATGAAGAATGTTAAGTTTTGCTCATATCGCATTCTACAGAGTTAGGTGACATAGACTTTGTAAGCTTGGCGTTACGTAATGCGAGTTTTTGATCTGGAGTAAGTTACAAGATTGTACTTTCAGCAGAGTATTATCAAATTTTTACATGAGTTTCGAAGTTTCGGAGATTAAGAGACTGTTTGACTTAAGCTCCTGGGATTATAGTAGATCGGGTTAACATACACTCGTACTCGCGCTATTTCTTTCAAGTTTATAGTATGTAAGGCATAAAATAAAATATTTACAATCATGTCGGAACTTGCCACGAAATTCGTACGAAAAAATAAGGATTGGATTATTTTCCAAAATATTGGTATTAATCTTAGAAAATATTTCAACTATTGATTATGTGCATACCAAACGTGAAAAATTCTACCTAAAAAACATCTATAATCTATATTAAAGCATTATCGATTGAACAAAATTCTTAATATGTCGAAGAAAGTAGCTTTAACGATTCGTTGCACAAAAATATTTCAAAGTTCTTTAAAAAAAAAAAAAAAAAAAAAAAAAAAAAAAATATATATATATATATATAATATAATATAATATATATATTATACAAATTATATACGAAGCATAGAAGAAAATTCACCTTCCCGTTATATACCAATCAAGAATGACTAGGTTAATATTGAGATTTCCTAAGAATTTCGACACTTATAGACCATCGTCGAATGATTGCATACGCGTGCGTTACCCTAGATTTGCAAATGCACCTCACACAAGTGCACCCGCGTATACTTCTGGAGCGGCTGCTCTATTGCGAGCATCTTTCCGAAAGAATGGAAAGGTGAGCTGGGGGTGGGGGGAGGCACTGAGAATTACGCCACACGTGTGTCCAGCGTCGGTCCACAACGTATTTATAATTAAAAACGTGGACTATGCAGCGAGCGAAGCAAAGATATTCTCTTGGATGCTTGGATGTTCGATATTAATCGCTCGAAGCTCTCGATCCGGGCATTGCGATACAATGGCCACCGAGCTGATAGTCATCGGCAAGAGATGCTGCTCGATAAGCATTAAGTAGCTCGCGCTCGGCAGTGTGCATTCGCTAAGTAGCGGAATATATTCGCTTTAGAAAGTGTGAGCTCGATTCGATGTTTATAAACTCGCTGAATCGAAGGATTTTAATGCGTCGCACGCTAATAAGACACGTCGGTAATCGATCATTCTTCTACTCGCTGTGTCTTTCTTCTTTCGAGAGCAAAATTTTACTTTACGTTTCGTAGGCAAGAAATTTATCGTTTATGTATTGAGGTTCGGGAATATCGGGAATAGGACTGAGTTATCAAACTCTAATTGTTGTCACGAACATGTTTTTATATTATCACGATAAAGTTGAAAATGTTTATTTCATCGAGCATTAGTATATTTATAATTGCTTGTTTACTATATACTGATGGTTTTAAAAGTACTTCTATGATTAACGATTTATACGTTTATACAATTTTTATACGGATTCATTGTAAAAAAAAAAAAAAAAAAAAAAAAAAAAAAAAAAAAAAAAAAAAAAAAAAAAAAAAAGGTGACTTTATCCAGTTGAAAAGTAATATAGTTTTTTTATTGTACGAAACAAATTGTATGTATAATTTATAATTAAAAAAATCTGAAATTATTAATACAAAATTTCATTTTATGATTTTAACTCGTTGTAAATGATAGCGACTTTGAAGGTGGTAGGATGACAGGTAGAAGGACACAAGACTGGACACGTAATCGAAGTCCATTAAATTTCATCATTGACACGTTCTCAATTAAGATACCGATCCTCTTTTACTTTTCAAGATATCCTTCACAATTGGTTTAATAATTTTTTTTTTGCTTTTTGTTTTGTTGTTTTTTTTGTTTTCAACCTACGCATGACGTTAAATTTCAATTTACCACGACATTTGGTGATATTTAGTAATAAAAATTACTAATTTAATAATTGTGAAAGTTTAGTAGAAATAAAAAGCGAATGCGATTATCGTTTAGCTTAACATCAGTCTAATTTCTTGTATTATTTTAAAACACATGCAATGACCAGTCATACTTAACATTATGCTATGACACAATACATAATTGCAGCGCAGAAATATGCATCTCTTGACGTCAAATTTGATACGGTATTCGTTAAATTATTTATTCTCAGCATTAGAAATTATTCCGTGAATAAGTCATTAAATATAATTTGAACCATAAAAATATTAGTACTGTATTATTTTCTACAATAAAAATTTATTTGGAAAACATTTGGAATTTTTTCTTTAATATTCAATTGGTATTGCTGAATAGTTGTGAAAAATATTTTCAAAAGAAACATAAATAAATAAATAAATAAATAAAGATATAAAGAAATGTAAAATTTTGATTACAATAAAATTACAAATTTTATTTTATAATAAAACTGACGTGCGATAGATTGAATCGAGCTTGTAAATATAATTACAAGTGACAAATTTCGATTTAAATTTTGAAATTTTATCCATGTCTAAACAGCGTCACATTGTCAAATAAGCAACATGATTTTCTATTCAAAACCGTCACTAAAATTAATTATTTATCAAAGTTAAAAGTTATTGATATTCGATTAAAAATACCATGTCACATACGTAATTTATGCTTAAATCCCTTATAAATAAATAAATCTATATGCACGTTTTAGCTTAAGAATAAAATAGATTTTACAATAAGACTTGATTTAATGAATTCATATATTCAGCATTTTAACTTTTCACAATCTATATTCTCTTTGTAAACGTTAATTGAAAAATACATAAAATACCTACGAAAGCTACTTTTATTAGGATAATTATTTTGGAACCGGGAAATACAACGGAAAAGCATGCAAATAGTTCATGAAATTTAAATAACAATTACATTTTAGAAAGGTCCTCATAAAATATATAAAATAAGACATGAGAAACGGATATATTTCTACATGTAGTGTAGGAGCAATAAAAAAGATTAATAATAATAATACATTCAGTAAAAAAGCAATCGTTCATTAATTGTAATAAAAAAAAAAAAAAAAAAAAAAAAAAAAAAAGAAAAGAAAAATCTCAGCCAGATCAACAAGATAAGTCGCATAATTTATTCTTGTAAAGAAGATATTTATTTATACGCAAATGATATTTTAAAATAGATTTTTATCTTATATATATATATATAAATATTGTCGAGACTCGATGACTAAGGAGAGATGCAGAATGTTCAGTCAGACGCATCGATACCATTACTTTGCCAATTTCATCAATCATAATGCGGATGCGAATCATGCTTTTTTTACAATCACTTATGCCAAAATTTCATCTAAATATTTTTCCATCCAGATATTTTGAATTTTAATCGACAGTTGATTTATGATCGATCCGACCCTTCTATTATCTCCTACTCCTTAATATGCTTTTCGACGAAAATCGTTTTCTTTATGTCAATATAGGTTTTGTTCGATTTACAAAAGCATGAATTTTTATTTTATATTTTTAAATTTAAACGCGTATTTGCCCTATCATTGGCATTTCTTTCAAGTCATTATATTTGTAGCATATTAATTAGAAAGTACATGTTGATATAGTGAATGTTTTATTATGAATGTAACTACTGTTTAATTCTCAATTGAAAATCGCTCATAAATTTTATAACCACAATAGGTAATATATTTAAGACGATAAAATAATTAAAAAAAAAAAAAAAAAAAAAAAAAAATAAATTTCATGTACGCATGTATGTATTGTTGATTAGCGTCATGGTGATTCAGTTAAAAATTTGCTTTCACATTTAGATAAAATGATTCACTTAAGTTTTATCACTTAAAGATAGGTGCTATTTGTATTTTGATATCGTATCCTATAATTTATATTTCAAAAATAAAATCTCATCGCAAGTACGATAAAAATATTAATGATAAGTATGAGAATGAATTTTCTTTCAAAAGCTATTGACAAACATTAAACTGAATAGAAGTTTTCGAGTAAAATTGCAGTTACGATCAATAGAACATTTTCTCATTCATTCGCTTAGTAACGATTATTCATTCCATTCACCAAATTGGCAGTGAAAAAATTTATTGACTAACTAAGTCAGTATATGTTTTCCCATTTCCTAGATACCCAACAATAACATTGCTTTATTCTTTCAATACTCAACGTCTTTTTTGGCTTTTACAATATTCGTAATGGTTTGTAATAAAATGACGCGTCAGTTTCATGGGCACATCTACTCTTCCTTTTTTTCATTTCATGCACTACCTCGAGATGGAAAGATTTACCTTTAAGGCCACATACGTGCTCGACAGCTTGACAGGTACAATTGATTTGCCAGATCCTTTTCGGATGCTGTATTGTATTTATGTCGGTAAGCGTAGTTGGGTCACACACTCTGAGTCGAGTGATTAATTAATCAATGGTGGTATTTCTTGGATTGCTCGTGTCGTTTCACATCATTTATTTATCCTTATTTAAAGAGATGGTGTGCTTGTGAATATTTTATGAGCTTTTAAACTGCTTATTTTTACTGCTGATGCGCACTGCTTATAGAGAAGAAAGAAAGGAAGATTAAATTTTTATAAGACATCGATTCAATTTTTATATAATAGTTATAAAAAGATAGTAATATTGAAAATAGACTTAATATTAAATTTTTATATTATATTAAAAGATTTTATATTTATAGTATTACGTGTCCTGTCATTATTTATTTTCAAATTATATAAAATTTTTTCAATAAAATAGATTTGATTCTGCATAAAGTATTGGATAGAATTATATTACGATTTAAATATCATGGGTAATGCAATAATTTTTCGAAAAATATTATATTTTAAAATAATACAAATTTTATCTATCTGATGGTATATTACATTAGCGACACTTTTATTAGTGATGCTGCTGGACATTTTATTGATTATAAAATAAAAGATTGATTATAATCACTATGATTTATAATTGCATTAAAATATAAGAAAATATATTGTATGCGTGGAACTTGATTTTATTATATTGATTTCAATATATTAACCTCGGTATTAAGTTATATTAAATCAATATTTAGTACATTCAAAGCAATTGAATTATAAGAAAAGGGAATAATAAAAGGAAGATATTAAGTTTTCAATTATAAATATTTTAAGAATTTGTGTTAATTTTTTCTAATTAGTTGATTACATTAATTTATTTAATAAATTTATTATTTCTATTAAGATTTGATATATGATATACATTTTTCATATATTTTATCTAACAAATTTAATTTGAATTTGAAACAAATACGATTTGACTAATCTGCAATTTGTAAACACGTACAAATGTCAAATGAACGTTGAGTTTTTGCGTATATTTTTGTGTAATATCCGTTAAAAGCTTATTTTCACTAAGTAGAAATATGAAACAATACTTTTTTTTCACTTTGGATTTTGTGAAATCAATAGATTGCGATTAAAACCTCTTTGGGGACCTACGAGCCAATTCATTTTTTGCAAGCTAAGATACGGAACGTAAAAAGATACTACTGGGCAATGAAATTATTGAAAGTGTCACGTAAAAACTAATATATAGGAAAAAGAAATACATAAATTTCTTTTGAATTATAAATTGGATATACTAATAATATTTCATATATATTTTTCTTTCAGAGAAAGTGTAGATTCATATACGTATCATTAATTTTATTATCAGTAAATAAGGATTTCTTTACATAATTTATTGATTAATTTAGAAATAAATTGTTAAAAAAAATAAATTCTTATAGATATTAGAAGATATATGAAAATACAGAAATTCTCGAAAATATATGAACATTCTATTTCTACTGTTGGGTATTGAGGAAAAG
This sequence comes from Ceratosolen solmsi marchali, assembly GCF_000503995.2. Classification (NCBI taxonomy): domain Eukaryota; kingdom Metazoa; phylum Arthropoda; class Insecta; order Hymenoptera; family Agaonidae; genus Ceratosolen; species Ceratosolen solmsi. The sequence continues at coordinate 522,703 of NW_011948424.1, read as the reverse complement.
TGTTGGTAAAAAATATTGTAAAAAAAAAAAAAAAAAAAAAAAAAAAAAAAAAAAAAAAAAAAAAAAAAAAAAAACCAGTAAAACCTTGTAAATGATTATTAGTACAAGAATTATATATTTGAGGAAATACATATAAAAATTACAATAGATTGAACGATTAGTTCAAGTTCAAAAGTAAATAGTAACATGTATTATTTCAAAAATTAAAAAAAAAAATTGGTTCGATGTGCATACAAAACGTATTTACTGAAAGAGTCTCACAGGTGAAGTACGATTGAAGTAAACTGAAGTGTTCTATTATTGTATTGTTATAAATGCTAAGTAGCAAATTTTTTGTTTTAACAAATGAAATTATGAAAATAACTAAAAACAACTATATTATATATAAATTCGAGGGTGATGAAACTCGTTAGTAATAAAATGTTATAAATTCGTTAGAAAAAAAATGATATAAAATAGAAATATATATATATATATATATATATATATATATATATATATATATATATATCGATAGATGTTTCTTCTCATTTGGAAATTAACAAAACTAGTCTTTTAAATATTAAAACTCATCATTGAAAACATTTTACAATTGAAATTTATTTCATAAAATTTCTATACAATATTATTGTTTAATTTAGTTTCATAATAATTTTTTTTATACGAATGTATTTATTTTCTTCAATAAAAGTTTATTATCACATATTATAATTACTTACCATTATTTTAATACAAAATATTTTATGAGGGATTTTTTTTTATTTTAGGTATTGCGGCTACTTTTGTTCCAGGTCACTGCGGAGAAAAGGTTAGTTTACATAAATATGTATGACTTCGTCATATGTGTAAAAATAAATTTTTCAATATTGATGGAAATATATATTTTATACATCGATTAATTATCAAAAAACTAATAACCTAAATGCAAACTTTAATTTGGTTATTCTAGTTATATGATGTTGCAAACGTAATGTTAAAAAAAAAGAAAGTAAGAAAACACATAAACAATAATACAGATTGTCCACTTATATATATAAAATAATATGTAAGATTGAATTAAATTAAATCTTATAATTCGAATACAAATTTCATGGATATACACTGATATATTAATAATTTTATAATTACATAAACACAAAAATAAATAAAAACAAATAATGACATAAAAACAAATAATAAGTTTTAGTAACAACGTCTTTTATTATTTTTTATTAGATAATATTATTTTTTGTACAATCGTAAGACTTGTGATAAAAAAAAATTATGTTTCTAATTGTATTAAAAGTATTCTGCTGTATATAAATTATAATATTCTAAACTTTATCATTGACTATTAGTAAATGCGTTTCATTTTATTAAACTAATGATACAATTGTGAAATATGACATTTAGATTTAAGTTCATTTATAAATGAATCAAAGTAATAGTTTTAAATTTTTTATGTGATTGAAATATTCCTAATCGAATTTTAATTCTTTCATAAATAAAATATTTTATTAGAATAAAAATTAATTTATACGTGTAAAACATGGTATTTTAAAAGCTAAAACGAATAAAATAAATAATTTCGATGTTCCGTACAGTCGATGACGATAATAAGAACTAAGTAAGAGAAAAATTTTGATTTCATTTAAGATTAATTTTTTTTACTCGAAATTTTTTACTTTTCAATATTAAAAAATGAAAAATGAAATGTCTAGTATTAGCTTCGTATATTTCAAGAAAGCTCAAACATTGAAATAAAAGGGTTGAATTAGATTAAAAGTAAATATAGTTTTTCGCATTGATATAGCAATCTATTTTCAAAATATGTATTTTGAATTGAAATTAATTTGATGTTATGATCAATACTACTATTTTTTTTTTTTATTTATATATATGTTCATATTATAAATTCTTATTATATATTATTTATGAGACATGTTTTTCTTACAATATGTATTTATTATATTTTGAAAAATTTTAAATATAAATCAATAGTATAAATTAATTAAATTGTTGGTAATCTTTCTAATTCAGCTTTTTTTTTTAACCCGTATAGTAAATAATATAGTCTTTAAAGTCTTCTCACTCCATAATTTTCTACACAGGCATATATAGACACATAAGAGACACATAAGATACACACACAGAGACAAACACGCACGCACACAGACACAAACACGTATATATGTATATATATATATATATATATATATATATATATATATATATATATATATATGTATTGGTACCATGGTTTGAACAATATATTATTTAATATACGTATGCATATTGTCGACGGTAAGTAAAATTTTTAAAGATATCAATTATTTGGCCAGGATACGAACGAAAAATCGAAGAAATATTATAGAAAGACGTACGTCTCTCTTTTTAATAGATTGCATCCCTCAAATAGTTATTTTATTTTTTTACTGAAATTTTAACGTTGCTATTCTTGGTTCTTTATCATTGAGCAGATTTTATAAATTATATTTGCAAGTACTGATAATTATTTTATATGTATTTTATTTAAAAACAACGTGATATTTATAAGATAAATAAGAGTATTATAATTCGTAAGGATCAATTTTTATTTAAAACACTGACCTTTCGATTATTGAAGTTTTAATAATTTTATGTCATAAAATTGAGTAGAAATTTTAAAAATTATTATTTGCTCAATAAAATCATATATAATTTTGTTTAAATATTTATCAATGTGTAATGTTATGCATGTTGGCTTGGAGTGTGTACATCCGCGCTATAGAAGTATTTTCAAAGAGTCAAAGAGAGAGGACGACGCAGAGGGAGAATGAGAGAGAGAGAGAGAGAGAGAGAGAGAGAGAGAGAGTGAGTGAATGAATGAATGCAAGAGAGAATAAGAGAGGAAAGCGCCAGAGCTTCCGGCGGCGTTCATCAGATTGGCAAGACAATGGGATATTTCATGATGCAATGGTATTATGGAATCGACGTACCATGGGCCCCCTCCCCCCGCCCCCTACTACTGCCACCGAATTCACGCGCACAGATACGAAATTTAGCAGGCCACGCAATTCCGTTTCTTTTTCCTGCTCACTTATGTACCAGCTCGACTCCATTCCTTACAATTTATATTATTCGTTTGCGGAAGTCACAATTATTATCACGCGTGAATTGTAATCTTAATAGCTGCTCTGTTAAGAACTGCTCGTGAAATTTCAAGTTCCTTAAATATACGGCGCAACTAATAATTGAAACATTGTATAAGTGGATTTATTTGCCTATTTTACGGTTTTTAATTTTTATCTGTTTGGTCTAGTTTTTCCGCAGATGCTGAATATGATTTTTACGCGCGTAATATTATAAAGTTGAAAAAGGAAGGGAAAATAGTTGCGAGGCTAAATTATTAAAAGTCCTTCAATATCCAAATAGTTATTTGCCATTATAATTTAAATCTTTTAATTGTGATATGTATGTATATATGTATATAAAAAATCTTTTATAATCGTTTGCAAAGCTTAACCAATGGTTTGGTAGAGTACAATATTTTCAATTTAAACTAAGTATAACAATTAGATTTTATAGATATTTGATATTTGATATTTTATCCTGTAATCTTGGCATGTAAAATTATTATTACTAAGTATTATTACTATGATATTATGATATTATCCATTGATTGCAAGTATTGATTTTTGCAATTTTAACCTTAATTTATATAATGCAAAGCGATTTCAAGAATAGTTTATCAAGTCACTTTTAATTATCTTAAATTCAATATCCAATCGATTATTGGTTGAAACTAAATAAAATATGAGCTCGTCAGTGTAAAATAATCGTAAAAACTATTTTCACTCGGCTGGAAAATCAATGTTTCCGTCAACAAATTTGATAAAAATGTTTTACAATAAGCATGGAAAAAAAAAAATTAATAAAAGCAGAGGGGCAATTAATTGCTAATAATTAAAGTTTATTACTATTTACAAAGATTCCATGTGCTACTTGCACAACAAATTATGGCTCGAGAATTACATGGTTACCGATAAAGATATAAAGCACCACGAGGCTTTTGATTGCTTTAGAGCAGAGTCAATTAAATTCGGAAATGACCCGCAGATAAAGAGCTTCGCCATTATCTCATAGTCCTGCGTATATGTGCGTGCAGTACATCGCGGAAGCGTATTCTCGAGGACGTTAAAATCACTTCCTACATTTTACTCAGCTCATTAAAGAGGCGTGGGTACGCCTCGGCTCATCCTCATCGGTCTGTTACGTGTTAAACCTTTCTCCTATGACTCTCTTCCACAGCTTATTTCTTGCTTTGTTTTAAAGTTTATCCTTATTTTACCTCGGATCAAATTCGACATTGCAACAATGTTATTAAAGAACCAATTGAATTGTAAGATTTTGTTTTATTGTTTAGCCTAGCAAGAAATGGAAAATTAGCTTAAAATACGTTGCTTGCAAATTTAATGTATTCTCATAAACACTCGAACAATGTTATTATATGCACTGATAAAATCACCGAGTAATTACTAGCTATTCATATATTGTTTATTAATTATTATTATATTAGTAATTATTATGAAATGGAAAATATGAAACTAGCAAAAATACACAATATACATCCGATCGAACATTAAATGTCTCATTCTTCATGTTTGTATCATGTTTTTTACTTTCTATGTATTCTGCAGGCACGGAACATTTTTTTATATATTGAAACGAAATGTGCAATTATTAATTGCAAACTAATTGTGTGGATCGTTAATTGTAATGTATGAGAAAAAAATTATTTTAATAAAGAATATATTTTGTAGCCCTATTTTCCGTTAGTATATTGAAAAAATTTTCAACACATACTATATACCTACACTTTAAAACATTAATACTAATAAATTGTTTCATTAGAAATGCATTTAAATTGCATAAAAAAAAAAAAAAATCATTTTCTTTATAATTAATTCTATCTTGTTAGATTATGATAGCTTATGATAGCTATTAGGAATTACAGTGTCTTGCATTAGAATTTTGATAATTATGTTGGTTATTATGCATGATTAATATTATAATTAAGTTGAGAACATAACTATCAACTATTTACAATTACTTGAAATAAAAAAATTATTATTAGTTTTGCTAAGATATCTTCATATATTATATTAATTAAAGCCCAACATTAGTCATATACAAATAAACTTTATAGCATTACAGCTGCTGTACAGGCTTTTCTTTATCCTTTTGAGATAATCGCAAGTTTTCGTTACTTCAAAAGCTGAAAATCTATGTGAAGGAATATGTATTGTACGCTACTATCAGTAATTTTATCTTACAACAATAGCATCTGGAATGAATTGTACAATTTTTGTCATCTATAAAAGTAAAGGAGAAAGGATTTTAGTAATTACTTATTTTTAGTAATTAAATTTACTTATTACTCAATTACCTGTATTTAGTAATTAAATATTTTATCATTGCCATTCCTTTTATATCGATTATAACGATTTGACTATGTTTTGTACATAATATAATAGAATTTTATGTAATAATACATATTTATAGAATAGTCGTATTGATTTAAGCAATATCAGATGATTTTTCATTCATTACACGATGCTTTGTAACGCACTTTCGAACTTGGTATTTTATTATCTTGATGCTACGCAATCTTATGTAGAAGATAGCATAATAAAATATTAAATAAATCATTGGGATTTCGATATTATGTTTGATTTTAAAATTCAAAATAAAATTTCGTTTAGATATAAAAAATAGAACGTTCGTTATTCGGTTAAAGATTTTAATGAAAATTTGAATATTTTCCCGACAATCATCGAATTTCAATAAATTTCTCAAACTAAATCAATTTGTAATATATATATATATATATATATAATAAAATAAAAAATAATACATTTATTAACGCTAAATAATATACAATTTAATATATGTTTATTAGTTTTGCATTGAGCACTTAGGAATTAGCTATAATATCGGAATACTAAAAAATTGAAATAGACTAATAATTAAAACTGGGATTAAAAAGGGATTTGGTTTCTCGAGTCTCACGACGGACGTTATATAACTGGTTTGGCCTTGCGTAAACGCGAGCACGACGATTTATCCGTAATTCCGGTCCATAGGAGCAGCCGCCCTTCTCGCACAATGAGAAAAGGTACGGGAAGGGTACGTACGTAGGCACGCATGCACCCACGCACGCACGCATGCACGCAAGAGGTTAGATCCAGAGCACGATTTGGTTGCGCGTCGCTCCTCTCCTACCTCCTCTTCGCCCAACCTCATCCACCATACGTTTCCTCGGAGAGTTGGCAAACCGTGACCGCATCGATTTAACGATCGTTTAACTCATATTTCACGCTGCGCTGGACACGTCCCCCCGTTACCAGGATCCTACATTTCACCCCACTGCCGCCGCCACCGCTGTCGCCGCCACCGCTACCACCGCGACCGTCTATCCATACGATACCAACAGCGATAATATTATCCAACATGTGCATTACGCGCGGCATTCTCATTATCTTCGTTTTTTTTTTCATGCCCTCGCGGGAGCTATGTACCTCGGTTATCTTGATTTGCGCGTCATGTCGCAACGATATTACCCATACGAATGCCACGCTGTTATTGTTTCTTGCAATTTCGTCGACGAACCGAGCTCTGTTTACATTACGTGTCTGCATGGATTTTAATTTTATGAACCCCAACTTGCACTTAATGGTTGTTTACAAGAGTTTTGTAGACGAATTTTGTTCACGTTTTGCATTATTGTGCATCGGTGCCGATGGATTTCATAATTTTGAAAATTCTTCCTAAATCTTTTCGTTCGTTTTGTCGGCATACGCAGAAAGTCATAGACAATTCATTTTATATCATTAGATTTCATAATACGATTAAATTAATTTCATGCTATGCAAATTTACATAAAATTGGATGCATCGATTTCACAAAACTTCATTGATAATTTCATCAAACTTAATGATTATTATTACCCTCGTTACATCCGTTATTTTATCATTCTGTTAAGATACTTATGTACGTTTAAATGCTCTTTCTTGGAATGAAATATCGAAATGATAATTGTTCCGAAATTCTACTGTACTGTACGATAAGTGCAAAAAAAAAAAAGAAAAAAAAGAAAAAAAAGAAAAGATTTATTTTCATATTGTATCTTATATTGTTACATTCAACCAAGATTAGCTTTAATCATTCTATTTTCATAAGTATTTACACGAATTAATTCTCAAATACAATATTATAAAATTATTAAATTGTATGCTACAAAGTTAATTAAAAAAAAAAAAAAAAAAAAAAAAAAAAAAAAAAATTAATATTCTCGCATATATTCAGTTAATTAAATAAAACAAGACACAAAACACGAAATAATTTGATAGCCTTAAAAATATTTTTGAACTTACAATATATAAACAGTATTTATATTGCTTATTTCTGAATAGAATTGGACTTTTGATTTTTTAATAATATATTAAATAAATAATATAAAATGATAATACGTTATTTTATATATCTATATAATTGTTATGATGTATTAATTAAGAATGTGTAGAGAGCGAGAGAAAATTTGTTGGCTTAATTTAAATTTTCTTTGTCAATAATACTATATGCTAGTGTAATTCATTTGCCGGTTACATCGTAAAGTTACTACAAGAAATAATAAAGTGCTTTAATTAGAAAATTGAAAAGTAATTAGGATACGTAAACAGTAAGCCAAGAAACAACAACCACTACAAGTACAAGAAAACTTTTTAATTACTTGTGCGGAAACATTTACCTCAACTAGAGGAAGAATGAAAGAAAACCTTTGCTAAGTTTTGATTAAACATTCCGCTAAAATTACACATCAATAATTCAGTATCCATTATGAATTAGGTTTTATGAATTTGCTTATAACCCTCATAAAATTGAAATACCTTTATAAAATTGGATGCTATGTAATCTTAAATTTCTGTAAACCCACTATAGTTTATTATAGTAGTCTGCTAAAGCTCTTGATTAACAAATTGAGATAAAAAAATTAATATATTGATTATATTATTCACTTATTTATTTACATCCTTTTGTTCTTTCAAAACACGGAATTATGATCTTATTACTTTGACACAACTTACTTTAATCTCATTTACATTGTTAAAATATCTAAGAAATTTTCTTATAAATATAAAAAAGTATTAAAATTGTCTTACGAATCATTTAGAATATTAAGCGTATTAGTGATATTTATTTTACCTATTTCTTTTAATGTATTTGACAGATTTATTAAAATAATTAATTGCACTATAGGAATTTTATTTACATAATTAATTATTGATTGTCAAATATGGATTAATAATTTAAAATTGAAAAATATTTTATATTTTTGATACAGGACCATATTTATGTTAATTTAATAAAATTGCATTACCCATACTTCTGTTTTACGAATTAATCTTAAAAAAATCCACGCACTTTATGGAACGTGCTCGTATATATTTAATTTAATCATCTAAACTATTATAATTTTGAATATTATTCAAATATACAGAGAATACTCTGTAAATAATATTTATTAAGATATTAATACATTTCTCTTTCGTAGGTGTACTCGAATAATGATATAAGAATACTATTTTATTAATACGAAATAATTTGGGATTTTCATTTCTAACTGAATCGAAATCCATTACAAAAATTGTTACTTTAACAATCATAATACCAATCAAAGGATAAATAATATATTAAAATAAAAAATGAAGATAATACGATAAATTATATTAAATACGTTTCGATTGAAATATATATTTAATATAAAGACTACAAATATTTCAATATTTTCAATCAAAGAGAGACTTTCACGATCGCATAACATTATTTACAGTAAATTTATGTTTCGTATATTTAATGCTTTTTATAAAAAAAAAGAAAAAAAAAAGAAAAAAAAAGAAAAAAAAAAAGAAAAGAAAAAGAAAGAAAGAAAGAAAAAGAAGCATTCTCTTAATAGCAATTTTTAGGAAAATAATATTATGGACGGTCCTGATATATTTAAGTTGCTGCATGAAACATCAGTTACTTCTTCACTTAAGCAATTTAGAAAGCAATTAACTGACTAAAATATTTCTAAAAATAAGTTTCATTCTAATAGTCGATATAATGTACTATAAACTTAATTAGTAGAGCGTCAATCGTAATTATTTGGATGTATTCTGTTTCTTAAAATTTAAATTTAAACTCTAATTACTGACAAGATCTTCGCTTACCTTTATTTATTTATTTATTTATTTATTTTAGATATATAATTTACAAGCAATACTATTGCTTTCTAACGTATTATTTTATAAATGAAAAGCGATAATTCATTAATCTTAGCTTACATCCTATAAATTTTATAAATACTTTTCATCTTAAACGTCTAAAATGTATAATAATACTACATGTAATGAAAATTAACTACCCCCGTACAATAACCATATAAGTTTTCCACTCTTTTATCCGTCCTTTAAGGCTTGAATAATGATTGAGATGGAGAAATATTAGCCAATAGATGGCTATACCTCGCTATTTTCACTCGCTCCATACACGGAATACCTAGGAATGTCCCGCATAGCATCTACCATGTTATTATACAAAATGGGCCTTTCCCTCCGAGACCTTCGACTCATCCCATAGTGATGCAGCACCTAGAAATTGGAGCAGAGAGCCGCACGACGACGAACCATGATGGTTGTATTCGGTGACCTGCATTCGTTGCACTGCGCTATTACCATTCACAATTTCCTCTTTTTGCCCTCATTGCCAATTCTGTGACTACTATGAGACTCTCCAGAGTCTTCTTTGCATTACTCATGAGGTCGAATACGAGAGAAAGAAAAATTATGAAAGCAAATCGGTTGAAACGACAATTTGTTTTCTATTTGAGTTGAACAGCGGACGTGTCTGCAAGATTAGATAGCATTAAATAATCAGTTTCCTAATTTCAGTAAAATCAAATGCTTATTAAAGATAAGAAGTCTTCGATTAAGACATTTATTATGCTAAGAAAGTGCTATTATTGTATAAGGATGAATATTACATTTCAAAAGAATTAATTACTACTACATATTTTATTTTAAATACCTTTCAATTAATTTTTTTTTTTTTTTTTTTTTTTTTTTTTTAATTCAATCTTTCATACATTTTGAGATTTATCAATATATATATATATAATTTAAGTGACGTATAGTTTATTATCAATTGCTCATCAATATATCAACTTTATATAAGTTATTGTTGTAATTTTATTTAAGGATTTTTGCCGTAAGACTTATATTTCCTCAAAATCAAACGAAAAATTAAAAATTTATACGCCTTTTTTCGATTTTAGATGAAAAAGCGTTGAAATAAAAATATCTTGCAAAAATAAAATAGTCTTAATTTATATTCAATTGCTTTGTAAATAAAATAGCTATTAAAAGCTTATGACTTATTCGTTATATAATATAAACATAACTAAGTTAATGTTTCATTTTTATTTTCATTTTAACTTGTACGGATACAAAATATGAAATCGAGTGACAGAATATGAAAGCATGAAATATGGAAGAATTTTATGGTTTATGGCGAGATCCTTAAATTTTTAAATAAGTTTCACTTTTTAACTTTTAATCTTATATCTAATATTTTTTAATAATATTACACTAATGTGTAGTCATTTGTGTATAAAACAAATTTTTATGAGAAAAATTTTCATTCATTTGTTTAATAATATACATTAGTTGCGGATACTACTTAGAATAATTTCCATTTTGAATGATTTATTTATATTAAAATACTTTTAAATTCACAATTTTCTTTGTTGCTTAATTTTCAAAATTAATTCATCGTTTTTTATTCCTTTTCCTTTTTTTCCTTATATCAGCCTTTTCTCTATATATAAATTAAAAAATTAATGAAACATGCGTATTTGTATCGATTCTTTTCTCTTGAAAACAGAACATGAAAATGTTTGTATTATATAATTCATAATTGCGAAAAAAATGGAGAATTATTTTGATGTAATTTTGAAAAAAAAAAAAAAAAAAACTATAAGTTTAACATAATGTTGGCATTAACCAAAAAATGCATAAAAAATTCTTAAAAATATGAGTAGTTTACAATAAGTATTGTGTATGTCAATAGTAAATTTTGTGAATCTTTGGAAAATAATGTATTTGTGCCTTCGCTTCAAACTTTTTAAATAATAAATAGAAACATATTTTTTAATTATATTCATTTAAGTTATATTCACTACTTTAAGAATATTCTATCTTTGATGATTATTATTATTAGAATTAAATTTCTCATTATTAGGCTTAAAAATGACGATTCATTAAAAATTATATAGTATTAATTATTAAATGAACATTATCTGAATAATATACTTATTAAATGTGCAGGTAAATCATTTTCATTAAGTATTTATTGTATATTGAAATGATCACTTTAAAAGTAATACATTTTTTATTTAGATCCTCTTACTTATTCTTAGTAAGTAAGGCTATTTAAATATAATTATAATTATATTGATTAATATATCTCAATAAAAAATCTATTTCCAATTTTTTAAAAAATCGCATCAAATTAAATTTTAATAGATTTAGATATTCCACAGATAATTAATTCTAATAATTAATTAAAATACCATTTGAATATAGATATTTAAAAACTTTAATACACAATGAAAATGGTTAAATGATTTTAATGATGAATATACTATCTGTAGCCTACGATTATGCAGTATGAGCTACCGTTGTGTTTGAAAGTTGTCATTCACCAGGGGCATAATGACTGCTTATATTGCTTATCGTTATCATAAAATCTGTATACATATATATGTGTATGTGTATAACCATATACATGTGAATTGAAACTTATACGTAATATATGTTCTCAACTCCATTCGTAATAAGTTCCGAATGAAGTAATATAAAAAGAATGTATTTCCTTTTTTTCATAAACAAGGACCAATGCATAGTACAGTAGCGCTCGCTTAATGAATAGGCAGCTCACACTTTCGCATTACTTTCATTCAAACAACGTATTATGATCATAAGAGTGCAATGATTCACACTTCATTTTAAAAACCGAGTATATTCTCACATTGGGCTGCGTGATTCCATTAAAACAGTAGAATTACTACTAGTTTTAGAGTTAGGAGATAACAATTCTGTGATAACAATGAGATAGCTAACGTACGCATGAGACAGAGAGAGAGAGAGAGAGAGAGAGAGACTTAGATGAGAGAAGGATTATTATGTCTCTTTTCTAACAATGTGTGTTTAAAAAAAAAGTTACAACACCTATTGAGATTGGAAAGGAAGTCTTCTAAAAATATATTTTCGTCAATATGCATACGAATCGTTATTGAAACGAGAACGAAATATTTGTATTTGCAAAAGTTGTATAACTTTTAAGACCTATTTTTTGCTCATTTATTATATAAAATTCACTTCCGAATTCTGTTTGTAAAAATTTATATATAAAAAAGATAAATGTCGAAGATAAATATTAGAAAATTAGGGCTTAGATTGTTGTACCGATTATTTCTAGAATTTCAAAAGTATTCACAGCCTTGAATTTTGTATGATGTTCGAAAATAATTAACGATAATATATATATATATATATATATATATATATGATATGTTTGTACTATTCATAGAATAACGTGTTAAAGGTTTCGATAATATTTATTCTAAATAAGAAATTTAGTATTTTTATTCGATTAAGGTGTGTATTTATAACAATCTATAATTTCTATTATTCTTACTCAATACTTTCTTGGATGGATAAATTTCATATTGAATGCGCTTGCGCAAATTATGATTACAATGTATATATTGTTGATTCTAGAAGTCAAACGATGAGGAAAGATCGAGATTGCCAGAATTCCTTTCTGAATTGGATGTGGCGAGTGCTGAGGCATCGGTCGAGGATGTCGCAGCTCTAAGGAAAATTGTGAAAAGACTTGCACCGTCAAAAAATGGCGAGTACTCAGTGATGAGAGCTTCTATTGCCTTTACATCTATTATTATACTAATGTTTAATCATTTTTATAGATGTTTAATCACAACATTTGCTTTTTGTCGTAATAGATTTTGGAATCGAAGCCGATTTTACATAATGGCTTAAAAAAACGAGTCTAATGGATCAATCGTTTTTATAAATGTATAGAGTATTTTATTGTCTTAATAATAAAAGTTTCAAAGATTATATTCTTCATTTGTTATATGACGTATTTAAAGTAACATGACAATATGATTGATTCAAAAAATAAAAAATAAATAATAACAATTAATATTATAATGGGTTGATAATTAATTTAATATTATTTATGCGGTTTTATTGACACAGCTTATGAAATAAAATTTTTTATTCGGTTAATTTATTTTCTCAAAGAATTCTTATTTACTTAACATCATTTAAACTATATTTGTTCATAGACCCATATAAGACTTTTATAATTTACTGCTGATTTCAATAAGATCTTAAACATATTTTAAAAAAATGCATTCGTTATACTCTTTCAATTCGTTATAATAAACTATCTTATAAATAAAGCAGATCAATAATTGAAATTGAAATAAAAATTTTCATTAATCAAAGAATTATAATATTGTAAATTATCAATTAAATTTTTATAAATTAATTGTTAATTTTGAATTCATAATTAATAAAAAATTCATATACTTCTTAAAGCTTCAAACACTTCAAATCTCATAATTAATTAATGAATTCCTACGAATAAACTATGCACGGTAATTTATGATAAGATAGCGATAATAATAATATTAAACCAAAACCTTCTTATCAATGAATTCATAATAATTTACATTTCTTAAGGATTTTTGATAATTTTTGTTATTGATTTCAGAAATAACAGGACAACCAGGTGTTGATTATCCTGTACTTACTACGATTCCTGTTACTTCGTTTAGTTGTCGAGGTCAAAAAGGTGGCTACTATGCAGATTTGGAAACCAACTGTCAAGTAATATACTTAAAAATTCTGAATTATTTATCCGAATCAGTTTATGGTATTTATGGTATTCATAAATTTGTATGAATAAATACATTGTTAATTCATACTTACAAATAATAAAATAAATCATTTCTTTGATATTTTCAAAAAAAAAAAAAAAAAAAAAATTTCGTATTATTTATAAACGTTATATTATTGTTCATATGGCAGTATTGTAAATCAATAGATTATTTTTAAAGAGAAACGAGTTTTAGTTAGTTTAATATCATTATCATTAAGCCATGAATTTTACTATAATCAACACTGGCTTTCATAAATAATCTTATTATACTGTAATTCTTTAAATTATATAATATTATATAATATATTTATTTTTAGGTATTTCACATATGTGACAATGGGCGGAAGATCTCGTTCCTGTGTCCAAACGGTACTATTTTCCAACAATCGCAGTTGATTTGCGACTGGTGGTTTAAAGTCGATTGCAGCAAATCCGTTGATCTGTACGAACAAAGCGCTGAATATCTCGCCGAGGAAGAACGAAAACGAATTGAAAACAAGAAAATGAACTCGGAGTTTCATAGATCGAACAACAACAACAACAACAACAACAACAATAATAATAATAACAATAATAACCGACAATTTTATCAGAGTACTAATTATGATGGACGTCAGAATGGACGAATGAATCCTTATGGTAAATCAGCAGTACAAAATCAATTGCAAAACAGTCAAAATACAAAATCTATTCAATCTGTCGATGCAAATCAAATTTACGAAAAACAGAGCGCTAAATTTAGTAGTCGAGGGACAGTTTCTGGCACGCAGCATATCCAGGATACAATAAGGGCAAAAGACGAATATAGTAAGCCTCAAAATGATAGGCAACAAAATCAGTTACTCTTTAATGATGCAAAAGATAATCAAGCGAATAGTTATGATCACAAGGACTCGAGCAAGTATTACAATAATCAATTAAAATCGAGCCAAGAGGACGAATATTACGGCTCTGCAGCTAATGTTAATACCCAGCGCGAAGATAAGCACAGTATTATTAAGTCATCGGTAAAGCCGCGTACTTTTACACGACCGAATTTTAATTTTCCAATTCAAAAGGTAACGCCAGCCTATACGGAAACAACAACCTTCCGTACGTCCACTGTCAGTCCGATTCGTGAGTTCCAACACTTAGCCGAGAGTGCAGCGTTCGCGTCGAGTCGTGGCAATCGATATAAGTCTCATACGGCCAATCAATTCAATGGCTTATATTCGAGTAACAAAGCCTCGGCCTCAACTGTCGATATGCTTCAGCAGCATTCAACGATTTCAACAACTCTGGATTCTTTAAAAGATCGAGATGGTCCACAGGCTCTTGCGCGTTCCAAAGTTGGAATTCCAGTATATCCGGGACCAACTTTTGCACCCATTTATAAACCTCGAACGACAACTTTGCCATCCATAGATGCACCTACTACGATTAAAAAAGAGTACGCGAATAAGGATAGCCATGCGCATCAATCAACGACTTATGCAAATTATGAGACAACCACCACGTATCCTGAGTACGCTACTACTGAGGCGCCAGTTACCAACGCTCCAAATACGTATCGCAATAAAAATTTTCATGAATTCTCAACAACATTAAAAAGCGACAGCTTTAATACAGTTATATCGACTACGCAAAATCCTTATTATACTAGAGACATTTATAAGGAAACAACTCCAGCTCTGACTACAACGATAAAATACGATAATGACGAGTCAGTTTTACGATTTAATGAGAATCAGGCAAGCTCGCCCACTACGTTGACACCAATTATTTATAAAAATAATTATAGCCCGAATTCTATAGCTTCGAATATCGTTGATGATGATAATAGCGCTACAACTGTTGCTCCCAGTGTTTCTGAAAAGATTGACCTACAAAATGAAAGATTCGAGCCCTCAAAATATTCAACAAAGAATACCCCAAAAGCTCAATCGCAAACTCATATTCAGAATCTGATTAGTATGACTACCGAGAAGTCGAATCATAGAAATCATGATTTTACAGCTACGCGTAGGACACCGAGTCCTTACGATACGAGTGTAACCTATCAGCACGGCAAAATAATATCAACTCTCGGACCATATATTCCTTTTACAAAAAATTATGCATTTACAACAAGTGGCACAACGATTAAACCGAGTCAATCACCATCTAGCGCATATTATAATAAAATTTCGAAAAATCTTGCATCAAACTCTAAACCTTCGCAAAGTTTTGACTTTTCAAATCCCGGAAAGTCAGGAAGCAGAGCAACTTATTTGCCTGAAAAGACCACCGAAGCTACGCACATTGTTGAAAAAAATAATCTTGACAGTAGACCTCTAAACGAACGGGAACACGCCTTGAATATGCTAAAGTCTCTCCAAGGTCTCGAAGATAATCTTCCTAATTTGAACATTAATAATCATAATAATAATAATAACCATAATAATAATAACAACAACAACAACAACAACAACAACAACAACAACAACAACAACAGAACGGGATTAGAAATTCCAAGTTCCTCCGGGCCATCTACGTTACACTCGCTGGCATTATATTTTGCTAATGCTGACGACAATTCTGAAAAACCAACAGATTCTGTTATTAATGTTAAATATGCCGAAACAACGATTAATCCGATTGAAAAGAAAAATACATCGGTAATTGAATTACCATCGAATATTTTGACTCAACATACCATAAGCTCATACGCCGAGCTTTTCAACTTAAATAATGCGCTTGAAAATAATATAACGGACGATGCAATTTACGATAATAGTGATGAAAATTCAACGGATGAAGATACAAGTGATTTAGATATACAACAAAGCGAAGGTCCATTGAGTGGGGTAAAGAAATCTAATAATACTAAATTACGAGAATTAGCACAAGTTTTTACGCAAGCATTGTCTGCTTATTTACAAGATCCAGACACATTTAAGAAGGTTTTAACCGAAATAAGACCAACCGAACCCTCGCAAAACATTGAAAATGAAATAACAACCACGTCCGCAATAACTACGGAGGATTATCCATCTGTAACTAAGGAGAAAGATGAAGTTTTGGATTTTTCGGATGACATTAATGGTATACGAAAGAGAAGACCGACAACTACTACTGTCGCATCCGAAACAACTAAAGAACCGTTTGACATTTTGAGAGAAACGACTTATCAGCCATATTATACGGCTGATTACTTCTCAACAACAACGACATATCCCGATGAATCGTTGAACGAAGCTCAAAGTGGTTATATCCATAACCAAGAATCGTCAAATTCGGATGACAATATCGCTTATAAGGTCAATAATATTTTTGATGCGAAAAAATTGAGCCAAGCGAATAGTTACAAATCTGGTAGCAATGATTTGAGTAGTTCGAGCAATTCTCAAAAATATTATGACAATTACTTTCCGATTAAACAAAATAAGCATAGCGACTTTCAAAATTATTCTGAAAAACCATACTCTCCTTATGGCAAATATGTCAAACCTTCTAATGCGACGCCCATTAGTGATAATTACGTTGCATCATCGACCCCAGCGACTTTCGAACTATTAGCCCCACAAACCTTTGCCTCGAGCAATCCAAGTAGTAATATAAACGATAAAGTGTACGATCATTTAACACCGCCTATAAATAAAAAATTATTACCTGTCAAAGCCGGTAATTCAATTTCAAATACTAAGGCTAATGGCGAGACACTTAATAGTAATATTACGCCAAATCATAAGAGCCTAGAAGAAACTATTACTACTTCTAGACAGCCGTTCCGAATACGATATTACGATACAACGCCGAAAGAGCATTTCGATTCCACTGTGACTGAGAATAGTATCGATTCGAGTTACGAAAAGGATTACGATAGTTTAGTTACGAAAACGGAGAAAGTAGCAATTAATCATCGATATACAAATTCACCGAGTAATCATCATTGGACATCTTCGCCCACGGTCACGCAATTATGGGAAACTACGGTGTTCATTGATCCAGAGCATATTAATCGTGGATTGGACGTTGATTCAAAAATACGACAATCATTCGACGATTATAGAGTCACTACGCCTTCGGATAGAAACGTTTTGCAGAATAATGGCGATAGTAATGCAGCGACGCCACAGCATTTTGCCAGTGAGCCTTCAACACCATGGCAATGGGAGTCGAATAGTAACGATTCACCAACAGCTTTTACATTACTACCCAACATCTACTCGAATATGGAAAATACAGCTACTCCGACGTCACCTTTTACGACGAAACCATCGAGCGTAACAACGATTACATCATCGACTAGCCTAGTAAATGCCATACCATCGACCGATGATAATTTGCCGACCTTAGTCACTGTCTATAATGTCACGGAGAACGAGATTGAAAAGGCCCAGCAGATGTTTGGCAATTTAAACGAAACGAGCTCCAACACACTGATGAAAGTGATGAAACAAGCTGATAATAATGCCACCGTACGGCAACTCGTACTTTTATTAATAAGTCACTGCAACGGGCCCATGAACAAGACCATGGAGCAGGAGAAAGAACAGCTGTTAAATGCATTACTGAAGATGCCTGTAAATGAATTCACGAAAGAGGAATCCCGCGAACTCATTCGTGGCATTAGCCATTTGCAACTTCCAATTGGAAGATCGAACGGCGAGTTGAACAAGCCAACCACAACGTCGACATTTACAACGACGATAATACCATCGCTTAGTGAACCGTCGGTGACGACATTCAGAAGCCGCTCAGGTCGCAAATTTAAGACGACGACGGACAAATCTTACAGCAAGCTTACGAATAATATCGTAATGGAAAAATCTGAAAAGTTAGCAACGTCGGAATCAAGACGAGCTCTTGCAATCGAGGAGGAAACTGCTTCCGATAACAGAGCACTCGACCTTCTCAGGTCACTTTACACAATAGCTGCCAAATGGGGTTGAATCGCCATTTATCATCTGTTCTGTCATTGTCTATTCTTGAATATAGTTTATACTATACGCATGGAAGTGAAACTATCAATGTTATTATTATGAAAATTTTAAAAAAGTTGCTTGCATACTATTATAATGAGAATTAGTGTTTTAATTTTCATGAATATGTATCGCCGTATTATTGTAAACGAATGGAATAAAATGCAAAAAATTTTAAAATAATATTATAAATAGGATATCATGTATAATCGAATAATCTCGATAGAAGTTAAATATTGGCCAGATACATATGGACTAAGTAATTTGTAACCGTATAATAATAATCTAGAAGACTCGACGATCGACGCTTCGACAACAGTAATCTATAAAATAATCGATAGTGCACATTAAGCGCGAATGAAATGCATTAAAAACTAGATATGCGCAATTATTTGTAATCGCATGTTAATTTTAATAATCATATTTGATTGGAGTAATGATTGTCGTTGTTTAATAATCGTGTGGAACAAAAGTAAAATTAGACTCTGAAAAAAAATATACAAACCAGAAAAAATTATCATCCAAGCTTGAATCTTGCGATAGTTAAGAAAAGAGAATTCTTGCGTATATAAGGTCCGCTCCCCCCTCCCCCATCCTAACCCCCACTCCCTCCCTTTTTCTCTCTCTCTCTTTTTTTTTTTTTTTTTTTTTTTTTTTTTTTTTTTTTTTTTTTTTTTTTTTTGATAGCACCTTAAAATAATCAATTATTATTACTTTTATATATTTACATTGAAAGAAGCTTTGTGTAAAAATTTTTCACGTCTTATGCATGGATTATCGCAATTAATGAGATTACTTAGGAAAGTTTCTATTTGAAAGAGAAATAAAATAAAATGTGTAAACTCCAGTGACTGTTAAAAATGCTCGACTAAATTGCTCGATAAAAGCAATATTCTAAAAGTTAACTGATTTCATAAATTTAATGTATATAAAATGCTTGTTTTAAGTACAATACGTTCGTTCACGCTTTGAAATCTTTAGCTTAGAAAGCTTAGAAAAAAGAACGCCATTTACAATAACGAAGAAAAGTACTAGAATATCGCTTGAAATGAATAAACATTTTGTATTCCTCGTTCCTAATATATGACTCGTTATATTCTGTTCTTTGCGCTGGGGCAGCATACCACAGAAAATACCACATACATCTATACTTATTATAGTTAATAAAAAAGATGTTCTTTAACATGCATTGCGGTATATGTGTCAAAATATTACATAAAAGGTCTTATTGTTACTAAGTACTGAACTGCTTTTTAATGATGATTATTTTCATATTATTTCATTTTAAACGAAGCGACAAATTCTATGTTTATTTTTAAAACTGGCACTTCGGTTTCAATTAAATTCGAAATATCTTCATCGATTTATGTAGATTTAATGAAGTAATTAAAACTATTTTTAGCCTTCAGCCTGCATGAATATATAAGCTTTTGCAACATAAATTACTACAAATTTCAATAAGAAGTCGAATGATTTATTTTATTATTATGAGTCAAAAATTTTCGGGCTTAAAGAGAGTTCGGGCCAGAGTATTTATTATCTTAACATAAACAGGACTTTCAAACTTTCAAAAGTACCACGTTATCAAGAAATTTCTTATTTTTAATTTTAAATCAATTAGTTCATTACATAATAAAAACTTAGCAGGCTGAATATCCGCCATAATAAAGATGTTAACTATATAAGGCCGATAAAATCAAAATTATTTATTTTTTCCCCCCCCATAATTATTTTAATAAGTTAATGTTCATTGAGATTGGGAGAATAATGTATTATGACAAAAAGAAGAAAGAATAAAAAAAAAAAAGAAAAGAAAAGAAAAGCAAAAAAAGATGTACGGTGTTGGTTATACGAAAATTAAAGAAAATTCATTTTCGAGGAAATTATCTTGTCGTCAATTTCAATAATGTCAATTGTATTATTATTATCGATTGTTTTGTTATTGAATGGTAATTATTCTTTAAAAAAAAAAAATAAAAAAAAAAAAAAAAAAAAAAAAAAAAAAAAAAAAAAAAAAAAAAAAAAAAAAAAAGCACGCGCTCAATAAATAGATTTATTCGATACGAATGCATGAGATTATGAAGTAGTTATATGGAATTTATGTAAAATATATTTGTACAGAATGTGAATAAATAAATGAGGGTTTTATTATAATAAAATGTGTTGCAAGTCTTTAATGAATTTCACTTTTTATGAAATACATACATACCATTATCTTATAAATGATCCACTTAAATGTTAAATAAATTTTCCTTTTTTATATCCTTAACTATTTATATTACAACGATATTTAAACAATTTTAAGATGACATTAGATAAATTAGACAATAAAATTATTATGAGTAATAATTCAAATTTATGAGTTTTTATCTATATACCACAATTTAATTTTTTTTTTAATAGAATTTAATTGTAATTTTTACCTCTCGTTACATTTCAATTAAACAATATAATAAAACTAATTTACCTACAATCTAATTCCAGTAAATGCATTATTTTCAATTGAAGCAAAAGGTATTTGTTCGAAGTATAGTGATGTAATTCTTGGCTCCAACTGCCAATGCTTCAATAGCTTAGTTTACCGCCCGCCCTAGCAGACGCCCGGGATGATGATAAGTGGAAGGGGACTTGTACAAGAGTCGCGAGAGTTGATTACTACATACATTTATTATAAAATTAATTACACAATTTACATATGGATGTTTTGGAGTCTTCTTGAGTCTAGTGTGAAGATACGATTTCTTGAATGGTTTCTTGATTGGGATGCTTCACTACACAAAATGTTCTTGAGATCGTTAAGTTATGGTGTAGTGCCGATCAGTGCCATCGGCCAGCAAGAACGAGTAGGTTGCGCGGACAATGTACTTACAGTGATGCAGTACCTTGATCTGATCCTGGCTTGATGAGTAATTTACCACAAAGCATGCGGTAAACACTAACGTGCGTGATCGTCCTTCCCCCGTCGGTGATTCAATACTAAGGTTGATGTATCTTCTTCTGGTCAGTGGATCCTCGCGAGTACTTGCTGTCAGTAGTTAACCAATTTGTACGGGTGCGTAAAGTTCCCTGAACACTTGGCTTCTCAACGCGGATAGCCCTTTTCTAATTGACTTTTCCTTCGAGATAGCCCTTGGATAGCCCCTTTCGCTGTATTGTCCCTACCTTTTTTGAGGCCTCTCGCCATGACTCCCCACTCAAGGAGCTTCTGGTCTTAATTTTCCAATCAGGGCGCGACGCTTTTCGGCGGCATTATCAATGTGCATTATCACGCCCTTTCTTCACTACAGAAGAAGATTAGGCTTAGACAATGAGAATATTGAAGAAGTATCTCTGGCGGAAACGCATAATATGGAAAATTGCTCCTCTCCGGGCCTCAGCGTGCTGAGGGGTTGTTCCTTGGTCAAGCGTCATCGTTTGGCCTATGCAAGCAGCAACATTTGTCGTACTTGACAACAATGCATGCGTTATCTGGTGACATTGAAGGCACACGCGAGGCGTAGATCGTGGAACGTAGCACGTGCCGAGTTTCGGGTTGCAATGGATTTTAGAAAATGCTTTTCACTCGATTTTTTTCAAATATCTTAAGCCTGAAAATATTCTCGCGTAAACAGGCTGGCGAGATTTTGATGGTAAATAGCATTGGTCGTTTATTGCATTGAAAACAACTACTACGTCTGTAGTAATTATCAATAGAGAAATAAATCAATAAAGTGGCTGTTTACGAGTAATTATCAGATGTACTAAGCTTTTCGAGCCTCCAACGACTGTGGCAAGACTTTCTTACATTTTATCTACGTCTGATATTTTCCATTATGATAGCCGTTGAAATTTTCCCGATTAATGCAATTCGAGAGATTTTTTTTCACTCTCGAACAGTATTAAGATATTCAACTCTATCTGCTGTGTGGACTGTACCACCGAGTGACCTTGATAATGGACCGAAGGGCTGTTGCGGATTGATGGGTCGCAATGTGAGCGAGAAACGAATAGCCTCCTGATTTTTTTTTAATAATTGCAGACATGAGATACGAAATAATGAATTCAAAATAATCAATTTGTCCTCTACCGTTATTATTATGTAATAGTATGTATGAGCAACAGTAATAACAGCTATTCACTTTTATTTAATAATAATAATTATAACAATTTATTTTTCATATTTTAAATTTAACTGTGACACGAAGAATCGAGACTATATAATGTCCAAAAAATTTATAATCTATATTTTATGTTTTATGTTAACGAAAAGTATAAATATTCATTTTCGGCGACTGATGAGATTCTTTTTACTATTAAAAAAAAAAGTAATTTAACGTAATTTAGCTAAAACTGTCTATAATTGCTTCAAGTAACGTAACGTTAATTATTGAATGCCAATTGTCTGTAAGAAGTTTATTACTTCTTATATATAATTCAAATATTTCTGATAAGCCGCTACGTGCCAGTACCTTAATGTGGATTATGTATATTTTAGTTTCTATGTAAAGACAAATTTTTATTATCTATAACCATTAAAGAAGTGGCGCAATAGTAATATATTTGTATGTACCACATATAATATTATTTTAATGTAAATTTTAATGAAAATTTGCATTAAAATAATCTTTATTTATAAGGAAATATATCTTTGCTTTTCTTTAAATTTGCTTAGATGTTTGGGTAGCAGACAAAATTCAACTATAATTGAATAAATAATTTGAAGATAAATTTACTTGAAATTATGAAAATTAATTTTTCTTTTTCCAATTGTAATTGTCATTGTAGGCCTCATATCAGTCGCCTGACATTTATTTTAAAACGAAAGAGTAAAAATTTATTCATATCATAATTAAGCAATATTTAAATATTTATTTACAAGGATGTTTAATCTACGTATTTAATCAACATTTTACTAACCTGTTTAATTATCTAATAATTTAAACTTTACTGTACATTATTTTATAATATACCTTATAATATATTATCGTATAATTAAATTTTAATTCTTTATTTCAATTTCAATGTTGCTTCATTAAGAGAATTTTTGTTCATATCGTTTTATTTATGTTTCTACAGGTAAAAAAAATCAATGGAAAAGTAATAGAATTTTTTAATCACAATTTGTAAATCAATATTTGCGTAATTATGGTGAAAGTGTTCATTATCCGATTTGTCTCGATTAAGGGTGAGTTGAGATTATTTTATTCGAGATTTTATGATGATGGAAGATCTGGCAAAGGCTGCTGTCATTTATTTACGTGCAATGACGTTGAGAATAATTAGTTTAATCATCTAACGTTGAGTTAATTTCTTGTATATAGTTGTTGAAATCCTGGAAGGAGATTTTGTCTACTTTAAGTATCCATCGTTAATTTTTATTGTTGTCGTTGTTATATTCATTAGGGAAAATATTATTTTGAAGGTAAACTAGTTTTGAAAGGTACTCGATAAACGCTGGCATTTCATAGTGACACAAAATGAACGGATATCTTAATTTTTACATATTATTGACCAACGATTTGACGAGTGAATGGATGATTTAGACTGTTCGATCATTTTTGATAAGTATTATTGTTTGATTTATTTGTTGAATTCCTACAGTACTTGCCATTTGTAATTACCATTGAGTGCTGCAATGTTCATAAGCAACGTAAGTAAATAGTTTTTATCGTCGTAGTGACAAATCGAAAAGTAGATGCAATTAAAACCGAACTTAACTGTAATATTTATAAATTTCGAGGTTTTTAGTGAGCATGAACGTGTCCTTGATTACATCGTATATCTTTATAAAAACAAAATATTACAAATTTTATTCCCTAAGTTCAAACGTCAATAATAAAGGATAATAAATATGTTTATATCACTCTTACAAAAGAACAGAATTTCATATTGGATTTGCAAAATCTTTACCACATTTCAGAAACGTAGTACATCGATAAAAAAAAAATAAAAAAAAATAAGTAGAATAAAGCCAAACTTTATTGACATACTCTGAAAAAATACATCATTGTCTATTGAATTTATCCAAAAGAAATTTGAATCGGCTATTAGTTGTATTGTTAATAGTAAACATTAGAGAGACGTTTATTTTCAATTATTGTTCGACATATCCAATTTGGAGTAACAAAGATCTAAACAGTATTATACAGAATTATCATAAATAACATTGTAACGAAGTTTACTTAGAAAATCCATAACATCATTTATTGTACGATTCTAAAATTTAGAATAAGAATTACAAATTACAAGAACTTAGACAATTTGTGAAAATAATGTCTGAAATAATATTCTGTATAATAATATGTTAAACAAATATACATTTGCAGATTGATTAGAAAATAAAATATTAATATTCTTACACACGAAATAACAAAATTATTAAAAGAACAATTTGTAAAATTTATGTATAAATCGTGAGTATATATTAATATTTTTATTATGAATATTTTGACTATATTATAAAATGACCGTATAGTAAATTTGGATTAATATTACTTCACAAAATCTTTATATTATAATATTTTATTAAAATTATAAAAATGCAATTTTTTACCATATTATATTTATTTATCATCAACTACGCCTTAGTATATAGTACTGGACTCTTACGTTGTATTGGCATTTGTAAAAGTAAATATTTATATTGTCTTTTAATACTCTCATTAAAAATATTTTATTATTACAAATTGCTATAAATTATCATAAAATATTAAATTGTAATATTAGTTTATTTAAGCAATGAAATTTGGTCTTAAGAAAAATAATCAATATTATATTTAATATATTTCTAAATATTTACGCATTCGCATACATTTATGAATTTTAAACTTATGTTCGATTATTGTTACATTTTTATTTACAGTAAATGTATGTTCAATTAAAACCTCATATTTTAAAATTAATCTTATTTTCAATATATTAAAAGAATTTTATTACGAAATATATTATTTTATCATTTTAAGGAAAAAAAAAAAGAAGATTTTATATATTTTGTACGTAATCTGTAAATGTCCTAATTAATACTAATTAATATGTTCAACAATAATAATTATTCTCCTCTTTTAAGTTTAAGAAAATAATTTATTAATGCACTGTCGATAATTATGTATAAATATAAATTTGTATTAATGATTGTACTTTTACGGTAATAAGAGTATAATTAATAAAAAAATTCAACATTGAATAATAATAAGCAGCTTAAAAAATTATAACATTTTCATATTACATAATTTAATTAAATATCATGTAATTTGTACTTATGGCATTATGATAGGTATAAAATATAATTATAAATATAAATTACTATTTTTCTAACTCTTTATTATAATTTCTAGGCATTCATTGATATTATTAACCAATATAAATTTAAATAAGACCCCCTATTTTCCATAAAATACCATAATGGAAATAACTAATACATGGACATTAAAATGATTAATTCTTAACAATTATATTTTAAATTAAATATAATTAAAAGAAATTTGTTCATAGCCAATAATTCCATCGACACGTGGGCATGTATAATAGGATGTTATCAAATAGCTACAGTTGGTCAGTAAATTATTATATAATTACTTTTTAGTAATAAAAAAAATGAATATGTATCACATTACATGCATTACATAATATATAATATATAATTTAACAATTTATATAGGAGGATATCGATTAGATAGTAAAAACGAATGCGTACATCATTGTAACAAGTGTAAGATATATTTTATGCATTAAGTTAATTTTTGCCAATGTAATGTGTGATTTGCAATGCGATGTTCAAACAATTAATTTTTTATTGTCAATGTAAGCGTTAAATGTTATAAAATTTATGATTTCTATGTAAAATAGATTTTTGTTGCTAAATTTTTTCTTACAAATTTGACTAAAATATTTAATATTCAAATAAGTAATGATTATTTTTGTACATTTATTTGCATTAACACACATATAGTGAAAGAGGGAGAGTGAGAGAGAGAGAGAGAGAGAGAGAGAGAGAGAGAGAGAGAGGAGAGAGAGAGAGAGAGAGAGAGGGAGAGGGGGGTGAACGATTTAATAGCTTTATGTTAATAACATATAAAAATAAGAATTTACTAAACATTATCCTTTCTGATATTAATTATAAACATATTATAGTTCATGTTTTTCACAAAATCATTCATTATTACAGTTTTTAATGCTAGTAGTAATATTTATATCCGAATATAGAATTCGAAATATAAAATTGCACTTACACATTTACATAAAATCAAAATTTAATAATGTGAAGTTGTAGCATACAACTTAGAAATATTCTATAAGGACGGGAACGTTACTATAATTAATTGTTAAATTTAAGTATTATTATTATTATTCTATTATATATTTTGTATACGATTCTTATAATTTAAAATTATTCTTAAATGTAGAAAGAAACTATAATCATTTTATTACTATATTGATAAATGCTATAACAAGCATAAATAAAAATTCTTAATTAGATGTATATATATATATATATATATATATATATATATATATTGATCATTTAAAGCAATCATGAAATTATGAACTTCGTTAAAAGATAATTAAATGCAATCATATAAGAATAATAGACGTAATGTATTTCTAATGTTAAAATACAAGTTTTATATTATTCTTATTTTATTTTTTCAATTCAGATGCAGAGCCACATTGTATGGAGGATTGTAAAGTTTCATGTAGTTTCCTTTTTCAACCATCACTAGGTATTACAAAATTATTATAATATTAAATCATATTTACTATACTGTAAAATGTACATAATATTATTAACAATTCTAGATACAATGGAGGCAGAAGACTCCGGCATACATAGAAAGAGGCCAAGGACTGTTTATTCAAAATATAAAGAAACGTGAAAATATTGAAATAATTACTAAAATATTAATACTAATTTTAAATTCGAATAACTAAGCGTCCCATTTTCTCGTTTTTATTTATAAAATTAATTCATTTACAGTGTACAAATGATGTCGAGTTTTGATAAGAATTATTTGTTGTAAACTTAAATACCGAACTTCGATCAATCTTTTACACAGCATCGACTTTATATTAACATTGTCAACAGCAACGAAACTATTAAATCAGTGAAAAAATGATTAAATTTAAAATTGATTAAAATTTGCTACATTATACGTGATAAAAGTAACGTAAAAACAATAAGAATTAAGGTGCTTTAGATTTATATTTAGTGATAAGAACATATTGTAATTATAATGATGTCGTAAACATATTTTTCTATCAATTGACAATATTTGGGATTTTGATTTTCTAAGAGTATACAACGGACTTGTAGGAGTAGAAAATAAAATAGGAATATTTGAGCATCAAATGCGCAAACATGAATTAGATATTACAAATATACACTTTACGCAATTATAATCGATCATTTTTCCTTATTACATTTCATCATAATAATATTACTCGGGGTTTCCTTAACTTTAGATGATTCGAGTTGTAATTTGAATAATTTAGCAAATGCAAAGTCGGGAATTTCGTTGTTTCGGCACTGCTTGCTGTGCTTATGCTAAATTTTCGAAAATTTCGTATTAATTGATATCAGTTTCGTCTATAAAAAAAACATTTACAAATTATAATTACGCTTTATAACACACATAATAATTATAATCCAGAATTATAAGATATCATTCTTTTTTTTTTTTTTTTTTTTTATTAAAGTGTGTTTACTGAGTAGCTCACACAGAAAT
The DNA here is from genome assembly GCF_000503995.2 of Ceratosolen solmsi marchali. Classification (NCBI taxonomy): domain Eukaryota; kingdom Metazoa; phylum Arthropoda; class Insecta; order Hymenoptera; family Agaonidae; genus Ceratosolen; species Ceratosolen solmsi. The sequence continues at coordinate 494,031 of NW_011948424.1, read as the reverse complement.
TCGTCTAACTATTCAATAACAAAAGCATTAAACCGGAAAGTGAGAAAATTTTATCTGTTTATCATACATATTTATGTATGTTTGTTTTACCTTTTGGTTGTACTATAAAAGATGACCCAACGACAAAATTTTAATAAATATCTCATATTGAGAATTTTATTCTATGCTGATATACAGTGATAATTATAAAATGAAGTCTGTTGCTGTAATTTGTTTATTTGTTATTTTCATTGCATCTGTTAATGGTAAATTAAAAGATTGTATCGAAGTATGTCAAGGTAAATACTTATTTTAATAATTTTTTTGTTTTATGTTTGAGTCGATACTTGTTTTCATATTTTATATAATAATTAATCATAAATTGTAAGCATCAGTGGTTATAAATATGATTTTTACCGATGAAATCAATTCTAATAAGAAATCAAGAATAATATGTTTTTTTATTTAAGAGATTTTAATATATAGCAACAACGATGAGAACAATTGTTAGTGATTTTATGAACATGTGTATGTAGAGTAACAATTTCAATGAGATGTATAAAATCAATTATATGACTAATTTTTATTTTATTTGTACCCTGGTATTTTATTATGATACTTCAGTCTGTAAAAGCATGTTAATGGTATTGGAATAAATTTCCCTTAAATAAATATCTCTAATAAATTCTACTTGCCTATCTTTCTTTCCAAATTTTTCCTACAAATATATACTAATAGTTTACTAAATTTACTTAAACGATATCTTCCAACAGTCGGAGCATCGAATCATGAAGTCATGTGGAATTGTGTTATGGATTGCCATCGAGCGGCTACATGTGGTCAGTGAATTTCTTACCATACATTTTCTTTCCTTTAATAATAATAAATTAAGCATTATTTACTAATATTATGCTTTCTTTAATAATATTTATTAATATGATTTTTTTGCAGGTGGATTTAAATTACCAAATGTTAATGCCTGCCTAGTTTACTGTAATATGCGTAAGATTCATATTTATGTTTTATTTTTCGTGATTTTTACTAAACAGTTTGTTTAAATATTATAATGTTAATGTTTATACATATCATGAATATTTTATATATAAATTCTACATATAGTATAGTATAAATCTATTAAATTTAAGAAATAACTTTTTATATTGATATGCGTTGAATTTACGAAGTTTAATTAACTTTTTCTCTTAAACCTTATCTTTAATTCATATCTTCGATTAATTATATTGAATTACTTGCCTAATTAGCTAAATTGAATTTTAATCTACGTAATTATTCATCGTAATGAGTAAATATACATAACGTAATCATTATATTTATTTTACTCGACTTTTAGGTGCTAAAACGGAATTCATAGATGATTGCAGAATTGCATGCACTTTCATCTTCCGACATGCTGGTGAGTCAATAACATTATAAAATGTAATTGTTTAATTTTATTCTTTTATTACCGTCAAGTGTGTAATAAAATTAATGAACTTTACAGCACAAAGTTCTGTAACGACAACTGAAAAATCTCAAGATTCGAAACCGGGAAAGAATAAATTATATGAAGCGAGCAGAAATACGTGTAAATAAAACATAATATTCAAAGGAGCACGAATATTGAATGTTTTAACTTGTTTATATAATTTATATTTATTATTTTATTTATAAAAATTTTCGTCTTATAAAAATTATACTTTCAAATTTATATGAAAATATATTAAGCTTCCGTATGATAAATCTGATTGTAAAAGTTTACATAAATATCAGCATAACTTTTATCAGAGATCCATATATTTAATGCGATGAACAAATATGTAATAAAGCGTGCTTGATTATTTAAAATCTGTTTGAAAAGAAAGTAAATTGTGAAAAAGTGGAAAAGTAAAGAGTGAAAATATAAAGTACTCGGCAGTTGATACATTCCCCCCCCCCCCCCCCCCCCCCCCCCTATACCTTTATCCCGTAGATTTTCATCTCCACGCACTTTTTCTGTCTTTTTGACTTTTCAATTTTAGTACGATGAAGGTTTAAACTTAAAACGCAGTTGTAGGATAATCTCGGTTGACTCTTGGTCCTCCCACCCAAATAATGATTTTAACCATCTTATAATCAAATTATTTGTTTTGTGCTATTTTCCGAGTTTTCAACAGTAAAGTTAGTTAAATCCTAATAAAAATATATTGATTAGGACGATTTATAATTTGTGTAACTTCATCTTGGAAAATATACGTACTTGGAATTATATTTTTATCAATAGCGCTCATTCAAAATACTAAGCTGTTATCTACTTTGTATTTCGTTATATTTAATTATTTATTGATTGATATGGGATCTTATTTTAATTAACTAATTTCGTCCAATCTAAAGTTTGATCTTTTTCCAATCAATTTTGAAATCATTTAATAATATAATATAATAAACTATAATTATATTCACTAATTATTGACTTTTCATTTATTTAAAAATACAATCTTCAGATTACATATAAATAGAGAATATCCATAAAATAAACAAATTGTGAAATAATAAGGTGATCATATTTTTATAAAAATTTCAATCTCCAATAATTATTCATGTAAATGGAAATTTTTTAATATATATAACGAAACTTTTCACATTCTTCTTATACTTGTTTAGATTTTTCTTATTATTCGAATAGCATAACGAATAAGTGTACAACTTTTTCAAAATTTATTTTTTAAACGTTTCATTTTTGAAAATCTACATTTTGTATGCAATCTAAAGTCATAGTCTAAGACTCTCATGTTGGCTTCTTGTGAATATGGTTAATACTACTTGGTTAATACTATTTTTTTACTGTCGTATCGTTTTTTTCATTATTTGCCAGTACTCTTTTCAATAAAAAAGATATCGGCTATTTATTTATCTTATCTATTGTCGATTGAAGAAAGACTTACAGTATAGTATAACACCACAGCAATCATCGACTTCTTTTGTTATGATAACGGAATACCTGTCACTCTCCGATACATAAATTAGCTATAATTTCTGCCTTTCTCTACATTCATCCATATAATTATCAATTAATCAATTATTATGCAGAGATAAATAATAAAAAATTTACCTCATTGATACTTGTACGTAGGGAAAAATCTAATCATGTGATTAGATTTTTCAAAATACTAAATAATCTTATTATTCCAATATTATTTTCTTCTTTTTCTTTAATCTATTAAATATAAAAATTTATTGTGTAATGATATAAAAATTAACTATCTAGTTATTTAATTTGGAACTACTAAATAAATTTATTTAATATTATTAATATTATTTACCTTCCAATTATTTAAATTATAAATTTTAATTAATTTTAATTATTAAGTTCATATACCAATAATTATAAATAATTAATGTTTTTTTAGCACTTTTAATACTTTTAAATTTAACTTTTAAATATAAGAATACTTTATTTATATATTTGCAATAAGGATAATTGCTTATCTCTGGTCCTATAACTGATTCCTAAAACTTTACTATAATATTCTCTTAGAGTATTATATTAGAAAAAGTATTATTAGAAAATTTATGGGCTTATAAATTTTCAAGTTTAAAATGTGTAAAAGCATTTTATTAATGTTTCATAGAAGTATCATTGTGATTTCATAATTATTTCAGATATATTGATATGTTCCCTTATTTTCGTACAACAAGTTCTCATAAATAACATAATAATGTGCAATTGATTTTAATTAAATAAGAATAAGATTTAAGAATATTAAAAGTTGAAATAAGCAATAAGAAATAAGAACAGTGAGAAAATTAATTGAATAGTTTGCTTATTATAACAATTCAAATTCAAATTAACGACATTTTTAGTTTGTTAAATTTTATTTGCCCAACTTTATTCATACAATAGTTTATACATTTAATTTTATATATAATTTCATAAGCTTACATGCCTTACACTTTTCACTAATATAAATTGATATTAGAGCACTATAATATTTATGTTATTAGTGTTTGTTGATGATTATTAACAACGGTAGGAAATTTAATGTTACCTCAATAAACATTTAGCATTTTATTTCAAGAATATTTAGTATTTTTTTCAACGAAATTTTAAACGATTGCAATAAGCCGTTTGGATTTTGCAATAAAGATATTAAGTAGCATGAATGATTTGACAAAATTTGAGCGGAAACAAGTAAATTATTTAAACCTATTAAGAATTTAATATAAGAAAATTATTGAAGAAAAAAATAATTATATTATCCGTGATGTAAATAGATTTTCCGTGCATGTCGTGTACATTTATTAATTTAGTAATTTTGTATTATCGCTGTTTTAGTTGTGCTATAAAATATTAACAGTTTGTAGGATTTCAATAGGATTTCTACATTCAAATATTTTTAATTTTTACTATTTGAATAAAATTATTCAAAAAAATGAAATTAGCGTTTTTACTTTTTTTTTTAATTTATAATTGTTTGTGCATCAGTCAATTGTTCAATAATAAATTGTCTTGATCTATGTAGAGGTAAATATATATATTATTGCAAGTTCTTATATAAAACTTTAGTAGTAATCCTAATTGCACAATATATAAATTTGAATTATTAATTTTGCACTAACTTTGCACTATTAATTTTGCTTTAATAAAGAGGAGCGACTTGAAGGAATCAAGCGTACAAGTAAGATATTTATTATTCAATAATTTAAATATTCAGAGGTAACATCATAACACTGTTTTCATTGTATATTTTCAAATTTAATTATAAATCACTTTAAAATAATTAATATATAAAATATATTAATCCAATTATAATTTTTATTACGGAATATTTTATATGCATATATGTTTATATAAACGATTATTAACTAAATTTTCTTATGTGTACATGTGTAATACATATTAACTTTAATCATAATGTATATACACAAAAATAAATAAAACAGGGACCGATAAAATGATATAAAATAAATATAATAAATTTTATTATACTTAAATGACTAATCTTATATTACAATAAAACTTTTTAATACAAATATGGGAACAGTTTTTTTTTTTTTTTTTTTTTATTGAATATTTATCTATCAAATTGAACCACTTTTTCATATAATGTATCTTACTTAGTTTCGAAAATTACATTTTTAGAATGATATATGTAATTCTTCATTCAAAATATCGAACAAAGTTATACTTTAAAATTCTGTATATTTCATTAATAATAGTAAATAATGTGATTTCATTTAAGTTATTTATTTTATTCCAGAAATTAAAAGAGAATTCGTGCAAGATTGTGAAATTGGATGTATGTTCAGCTTTGGTGTTCCTATATGTAATATGATATAATATTTAGAAAATACTATAATTATATTGTGATATCATATATTTCACTGATCTTTGTACATATGAATTTTAGCTTATAATCAAACAGAAATCCACATGATACTGCCAATGTCAGAGTGAGAAGATAATAGCATTCGTATATGTATAAAACTAACCATAAAGTTTATGTAAAGAAATTCTTAATTAATAACATAAATTTTGAAAATCATTCCACCAACGTATCGATATATCGCAACTTATTTAATAATTCAATTTTAATATTTATAAGTGAGATACTCCGCGACGACAATTGTATATAATAAAACTACCGTAAAAATAATAAGAATTAAAGTGCCTTAGATTGATATTTAGTGATAAGAACGCAATATAATTACAATTATATTATAAAAATATTTTTCTATCAATTGACAATATTTGGAATTTAGATTTGTAAGAATATTCAATGTAGTTGGATTGGTAGAAAGTAGAGTAAAAATATTAGAACTAATAGTTTACCAATAACTCATTAGTAATGTGCTTGAATCAAAATCCTCAACACAGACAACAAATTGTTCGATGAGTTCATATCTGTGTAAAACTATTCGGCAATTGCAAGTGTCAAAGCCTAATACAGATTAATCTATGTGATTGTGAAATAACGTATTACTAGTTTATATTATAAAATAGAAAATTATACTATTAAAATACAAATATTAGACATAATCTCGAATAATTAAACGTCATCGCTTGTCGCTTTTATTTATAAAATAAACGTATTTCCAGTAAGATATTATTTCGAGTTTGAATAAGGCTTATTTATTTAAAATTTGTTCAAAAAGACGAAGATAAATATTGAGTATTTAAATATGTAAGCGTGAGTAAAACGGTGTGAACGCCGAGTCGATGAAATTATAATGAATAGGAAAATTTAAAGTACTTTTGAATAAATATTTTATATCTCTGAATTCTAAATCTGATAAAATTTGAAAATTTTTTTATTAAATGTTCATATATTATATATTTCGATCTCCTGTCTCTCCTTCCTTAAAAAATGCTTTTATAATTTCCTTGATGCTTCATTATTTTTTCGACTTCTCGTACTTTCTTCACATAGTCATAATTACATGTTCTCGTGTACATTACGCGTTGTACATTCATCTATAATTATGACTTTTTAGTTGTATTTACAACTTTGATCTTAATAATTATACTAATTCCTTATTAAATTTACATAATTTTGTTTAAAAGAATAAAGAGAAATTGGCTATTATGGAGTTGTCAAGTGAATGTTTTGAAATTCATCAAAACGTTTTTATCAGACAATATTTAGTCGACTGTTCATTTTAATTAAATAACATTAACATTGTATAGAAATACAAAAAGGTATATGAAAAATTTCTAAACAGCATTTGCTCAATAAAATTTAATACATTCTGTTAATTTAATTATTATTTAATTATTTAATATAGAGATGAAATATATGGAGATTGCTGTAATTAAAAATATAATTTACAATTCGTTTATATAATTAGAGCAATATTTGGCAAAAGGAATTTAAATTATAATCAACAATTTATTTAAAATTATGTTACAAGCCAACTATAGTATTCCGATTATTTTCAATTCTGAAGCAGAACCGTTTGGAATGTAGGTAATTTCATTGATTTTTCAGATACACGAATATTCTTTAGTGAACAATTCTCAGAATTTTTAGAATTTTAAGAAAATCAATCTTTTACACAGCATCGATTTTTTATTATCATTATCAATAGGAATGAAGCTATTAAATGAGTGAAAAAATGATTAAATTTGTATGAATTAATTTTTTCATATCGCGACAAAAGCTTCATCTTATCTGATACTGAACTCAAGGAATAATTTGAGAATTTTTTTCGTTAATTTTCACGAGTTTCATAATTTTTTCACTAATTCATCAAATCCATCTTTATCAAATCCATTTCCTAATTATGTATCGACTAAATTTGACTATAAAACATTATCATATTACATCTCAATAATCATTCATTATAATTATTCTTACTATTCCTCAGATTAGTTTCCTGTCGTAAATTATGAATTATAAACGAAAAAAAATTTAATATAATGTTTATAACGCTATTAGAAATAACCAAGAAAACAATGCACACTATGCATTGGTAATTTAGCCTTTTTTAACTAAATATTTTTCAACATTCTCAGAGTAATCAAACATTTTGTTATTAATTTTTTCCTCTCTCCTTTATACAATAAAAATAAACAGAAAAATTTTACCTTTACCGTTAAATTTATATTTATCCATTGTCATACGATATTTTTCATCTTACTCTCTTGTCTACTGTCGCACAAGTATTCTACATATTCGAATGTAGGTGTTCACGTGCTTCACTTATATGTAGATTGAAGAGAGGCCAGTAAACGTAAATCGGATCTTCTTTATACGCGTATAGACGCACACGCACGCGCACACACACACAAGCATTCTCTCTCTCTCCTTGTGTATTTTATCTATCTGTCTCTCTTATATCCCCACGACTTCTTTTTGTTCTTTTTGTTGACTCAATCTTTTTGTTTTTGTTCTCTCTCTCTCTCTCTCTCTCTCTCTCTTTGTCTCTTTCTCTGACGGCAACTTTTTTTTTTTTTTTTTTATTAAAGTGTGTTTACTGAGTAGCTCACACAGAAATTCGTCTAACTATTCAATAACAAAAGTATTAAACAGGAAAGTGAATAAATTTTATCTGTTTTTCATATATATTTATTCATTTTTGTATTATCTATGTGCTGGTTTTACTATAAAAGATGACTGAACAGTAAAGTTTTGATAACTATTTCGTATTAGGAATTTTATTAGATGTTAAATATAGTTATAATTACAAAATGAAGATCATTGCTTTAATTTTTTTATTTTTTATGTTTCTTGCATCTGTTAATAGTAAATTAATTGATTGTATTGAAGTATGTCAAGGTAAATACTAATTTTTGTAATTTTATCATATTTTTGAGGCAATATTGATGATTCTTTCAATTAATGAATCGTATATTGCAAGTATCAGCGGGTATAAATATATAATTTTTACCGAAGAAATCAGTTGAAATAATATGTTTTTCATTTAAGAGATTTTAATATATCAGAACAACGATGATCCGGATGGTTAGTGATTTTATCATATTACAAACATGTGCATGCAGAGTAACAATTTCAATGAGATGCATAAAATCAATTATAATATGACTAATTTTTGTTTTATTTGTACCCTGGTATTTTATTATGATAGTTCAGTCTGTAAAAGCATGTTAATGGTATTGGAATAAATTTCCCTTAAATAAATATCTCTAATAAATTCTACTTGCCTATCTTTCTTTCCAAATTTTTCCTACAAATATATACTAATAGTTTACTAAATTTACTTAAACGATATCTTCCAACAGTTGGCGCGTCGAATTATCGGGTTATGTGGGAATGCATCATGAATTGCCATCGAGAGGCTACATGTGGTCAGAGAATTATCATAAAATTTCTTTTCCTTAATAATAAAATCAATAATAAACTGACCTTATTTAATTATTTGTTTAGGTGGAAATGAACTAGGAAGTAAAGAAGCTTGCATCAGTCATTGTGATGGGAGTAAGATATATTTCTGTTAATTTGTTTTTATATGTAACATACCTATGTGTCACCAGGTTTGTATTCGATTTACCAGGTATTTATGGAGTGTGAGACTATAGATACAAGTTATCTACATATTATAGAAGATCTTTATATATGAACTCTGTATGAATCGAGATTTATAGTTTACGATATTTACTCAATCTTTTTCAAAATATCTTTTGCATTAATTATATTTTTCATTCCTATTTTTAAATGGCAATTACTGATTCGAAATAACTGAATATGATTATTACATCAATATCTTAATATTATCTTAATCCATTCAGTTGCTGCGGAAGGACTTATTGAGGATTGCAAAATTGCATGTACTTTTCTCTTCCGACGTAATGGTAAGTTAGAAAACAAAAATTGAAATAAAATATCATTATTTATTTGTTATTTGTTTTAGTAACAATTGTGTAATAAAAATCGTATATTCTAGTTACGACGGCTAGGAATCCTGGGAGAAGGAGAGGTCATCGTGGATAATCTTCCAATCCGAGGTATGATGTATTGGAAATTCAAAATGTTAAAAGATCACATTTTTTGATATTTAGATTCTGCAGAAATCAAAATAAGAATATGATTCCGAGTTTAAATATTTCTATTTTACTTATTCTACCAACGCCTCATGGCAGCCTGACAATCTGACTGATGTTGCAAGTCAATTTATTTTTCCATCTTCGGATCAAGAAGACCATGAGAGTCGATTATATTTTTAATGACTTTGTAATAGAAGAATTTTGTTAATTTTGCACGCACTTGTAATATTTTATAAAAATAAAAAATAGTTTTACCATATTTATTTTTTATTTGCAATTGTTAATGTGTGTATATGTACAAAATTTTTATAATAAATTCATCTTTTATTTACAAAATTCTTTTGCGATTAAAAAAATTAGAAGATTATTTGTCAATCAAGATTTATTTAATTTTTCAATAATCTCTGATAATAAAGTAGAATCTTGAATGTTATTTATATTATAATTCTATTTTATAAAAAAAATATAAATTCAAGTTGTCATGAAATCCAGAAATTTTTGTTTTGAAGTCGCCAGTTATCCTACACATAACAGACCTTTCATTCTTCGCAAGTGCATCTGTTTTTTTTTTTCGGATTCATATGTTCTCAAGTTTTTTTCTCCGATGCTTATATTTTATTGTAAAATCTTTGTGTTTCTAAAGTCAATTTTATCTTTCAGATTCAGAATATTAATCAATTCCTACACGGCTAACTCAATTTGCTTTCTTTTTCATTTATCTCATCAACACTATATATAATAATATTTCGTTACATGCCTAATATAATAATTATATGATTTGTTTACAATAAATATTACCTTTTAATTATAAATTACTCCGATTTCGTCCAAAGTGTCTAAGATTTTAACAAAATATTAATTTTCTTATCGACGTTATTCATTATTTTAGTGCTGCATCACTAATTTGAAATCTAAGTAAATTCATAGTCAATGTATTTTATTATAATTACAAATACTTACTTATTTCAAGTTAACATGAATCAAGGTAATTTTGATATGTATTTAAAAATCTGTTTTATGAAGGCTAATCGAAAATGTTTGACGGTCAATAAACGTCCAGTCAATTACTTCGAAAAAATAAACATTCATGTGTACCGAATTATTCATGTCAAAAATAAAGACAAATTGATTCGTTTTATATTTACTCATCAAATGCATTAGACTATGTATATATATAATTTATGCTACTGTTTCTCGGTGTTACAAATATCCTTGAACATATCTGAGAAACGTTACTAACCGATATGGATTATATATCACATACATCGTATATACGATGATTATATATCGTAATTATAAAAATCATAAACTTGCGCTTTAAAAATTAATCGGGCATTCCTAGAAATTATTTTATCATACAATTAAATATAATAAAATTGAAATTGCTGATATAAGTAATATCATGTTATATATAACAGTCAATCAGAAATTGTAAACAATTAATATGCTTGATGATTTTTTCTATCGAATGCATATTTTATGATCAATGTATTTTGTAATGACTTTATAAAAAATTTTAAATTCTCACTTTCAAGTATAAATATTTATACAATCTGTAATATTTCTGAGCTGAATTGTTGAAACTTATAACAATTCAATAACAAAAGAATTAAAAATTAAAATCATTAAGTTTTTATGCGTATTTCATGTATATTTATATGATATGTTCATCATTTATGTCCTCGGCATACTATAAAACATGAGGGCTGAACAAATTTTGTATACATATTAAATATTTAACATTTTTTGTTTTATTTTATTTAAGATCGAAAAATATTTAGGAAATGATACTCATTACAGCCATTTTTTTGTTTGTACTTTCATATGCATCGGTTGATTGTGCATTGGTAGATTGCATCGAACTGTGCCAAGGTAAACATATTTTCTATAATTTTAATGATACTGCTTATACTCTCTATTATTCTATTAATTACATTGTTCAATGTTCAAGCATTGCATCAATTAAAGTTAAATTATAATTTCATATAAATTTACAGATTCCCCGTATATCGACATTTCTCAAATAGATTAGTCGATATATGAAGTTATTGTGTATTGTAAAGAATTATTTTTAAATATTGTACACATTTGATGAAAATTGATACAACAAATTATTTGAAATCAAACTGACATAAAATACTAGAATAGTTTTGCTTTGATTGCATATATAATAAATTAATAACAATTTTTTTCTGTAATGATAGATAATGATTATAAATATTGTATTTATGCAACTAATGAATAAAAGATTTTACAAATAGTAAATGAAGTATTGGTAATTAATTTGTAATTTCATTATATAAATATGTCAATGAAACTTTGCTTTACACAAATTTTATAGTTTAGACATTTTTTTTATTATTTTATTTTACTAATAAATTACGAAATATTTATTATTATATTTTACTAAAATATTCATTGCCTTTTTCCCTTCCTTTTCCCCCACTTTTTTCTTTTCCATGCTGCTTTTTACAGTTGGTGCATCCAATGAAACTCAAAGGTGGAATTGTATTATGGAGTGTCATCAAACGGCTACACAAGGTCAGTGAAAGTTCATATATAAATATGATATATATAATTTCTTTTTGTAACACTTGCCTGCATATCAATTAATATTGTCATTCGTATATAGGAGGATATAAATTAAAGTCTAAAGATGCTTGCATATCTCATTGTGGTACAAGTAAGATATTATTTTCTATGCAAATATAATTACACTAAGAAAGGTTTAATAAATGGGTCGCGATAGTTTAATGATTGTTTAACCTTATATAATGTAAAACTAATACGCTGTAAAAACTTTATTATTTTATTATACATTGATACGTAATATACTATGCAAAATAAAAATAATAATACAAAAATTTTTTTTTAATTATAACAATATTAAAAGCTACAATTCGCAAACGCTGAATTAGATAAAAATTTATAATAATTGTGTAATAATAGAAAAAAGACGAAAAAAATGTATAAATTGAATATTACTAGCTATAAGTGAAATTTACTAGTACCGAGGGGAACATGAATTAAAAAAATTTCAAATAATAATTTATTTATAATTGTAGTTATGTAATTTATAGATATAATTTATTTCTCTTATTCTCTAATGTGTTATAACTTTCCTGAAAGTATTACCATATAAGTCTACTATATCATTATATTAATTGACTAAAAGCTTGAAATATTATTAAATAGGTTTGGACATACGCACTTTTTCAATATTATTTCTATTAATTTTTTCTAATGTATTCGAAAGAGCCGATAACACTAATTAAAATGTAACCGAAATTGCTAAAGATATTAAACTAATAGTTAGATTAAAAATATTAAATGGTATATTAAATTAAATTAAATTATATTTTTTTCATATATTTTTATATATTTATTATATATTTTTATTTAAATTTAGAAGTCACTGGACAACCCTTGTCAGATTGTAAAATTGCATGCACTTTCATCTTCCGAAAAAAGAGTAAATATAAAAAAAAATTTTTACTAGACATATGCATATATTTCCTTATTTTAAATGATATAATATTTTAGCAAATTCAGGAGAAGCTTCAGGAAGCGGATAGTGAAACGGTTAACTACACAATATTTAAATTAAGAACCAATAACATTATTTATAAAATTTTTACTTGATTTAATTATGGAAACGTTATATTTTCATGTAATAATTAATCAGTATATATGAATTGATATATTAATAAAACTTTCTCTTTCCACAAGACGTTCTCTTAGTATTGTATATTATGAAAATATGAAAATATTTTAATACATTTTAATAAATATTTTAATAAAGCAGAATAAAACGAATTGAATAAATTACGAATAATGAAACTGTTGTTATTTTCCTATTAATTACTTCATCAATTTATTCGAAACAATTTTTTCTTGGTTGCAGAAAATAGAAATTTTCGAAAAATATATAAATTGAATAATTATATTTCAATATAAGCATAAATGATATTTTAAAAAATAATTATATATTATTTTTTCAAAATTCTACTCTAGCCGATATGATACCGTATGCGCACTGAACGGCATAATAATATTTAAAAGTTTATGTTTTATGTGCAAATGAAATATTTAATTTTATATATTTTAAGTCATCTCTATAAACGTATACATATATTTTTCTTTTCATACACATATATTTATTAAGCACGTATATTATATTCAGAAATATTTTCAGTTGAATAATGTAAAATGTGTATAAACTTATTCACAATTTATTTTGTCTTAAAAAAGAATCGTTCTTGAAAATACATAGAACTGAATGAATTTATAAGTCTTATAAGTAAATAAATAATGAAGAAATTATAAGTAAAAGATAAATAAAACCTATTACATCATATATCGTTTTTCATTATTTTATGTTTAACTAGATTTATTCTACAAAATTAAAGAATTGAAGAATACATATATATATATATATATATACATATGGAAGAATATCACGTACAGTAATAATTAAAACTAAATTTAACTTTACGAAAATTTAAGAGCTGAGTTTCCTAGAACTAGTAATTGAACATAACTTTTATATTGATAACAAGAAATACTTTTTACTTTTTTTTTTATGTCACACCTTTTTTGTATTTCTATTACCATATCTTCTTGTACGCTGTTTCATTGCGAGTTTCTCGTGTTCTGGATCAATTTGTATATAATTAATTATAAATTATAAAATGCAGTAAAACGGACGTAACTTAGTAAGGTTACCATTCTTTCAACATAATAATTCTACAATCGTATTATAATATAATATAGATGATTTAGTTTATATTGCGAGTTTGTTCACTTTTTGTATTTCTTTTATCGTATTTATCGTATTTCATGTTTTTCGAAAAATCAAATTTATTAAAATTAAATCTTCTCTACTCACTAAATACATTCAATAATCTATGTTCTACATAAATGTCTACATATATTCTACATATATATCTACATATATATATATATATATTGAAGAGAAAGTTTTTCTTGATAAGGAAATTATATATTTTTATTACCTTAGGCTTGTTTTTAAAATAACAATAATTTTTTTTATTTATAGTCATTTGTTTCTATAAAATTCCGATAATCTTGGAATAATGAAAAAATTTTAATAACTATCAAATATCAATATTTATAATTTTTTCCAGATGAAATATTTAAATATAAATATCTACAACATTAATATTGACCTTTTCAACGTCAATTGCACAACTTAGTTAAAAATATGTAGAATTAAATTAATTATTCGACAGTATGTGTCGAATAAATAATAAACAATAACGCCGTTGGGTTCTAGCGCCCAATAAAATTAATTTAGCCAAAAATTTAGTAAATACTGTAATGTTCATTAATAATTGATTATTGATTAATATGTAGAGAATATTTGTTATTGAAGCTATTTGAACACTGACTGATTGCTTCAAAAAGTTTCATTTTGATATGAAATATTTTGAATTAATTAATATAATAAGTTAATAATAGATTTATTGATATATATATATATATATATAATTAACAAGAATCTAATATTACATATAAATAAACAATATAGATGAATATATTTCTTCGACATACAATAATAGTACTTTTATAATTTAGCTTGCGTTATTCATATTCTATGCCTTCGTATTCGTAATTAATTTTTTATTTGCATGTGATAATATAATATTATTTCCGTTATAATTATGAATTAATAATTATTATTTTTATTCTTTATTAATATTTTTGTATTTTTATTTTATCTAATCGTATATAATAATTTCCACGAATTTTCGATTTTAAAAGAAGAAAATTTCATATAATAATTTTTGCAATCATAAATAACTTGTAAATAAATATCTAGTTATTCAGTAGAATATAATATTGAAACTTTAACAAATTTCATGGAAAAATAAAATAACAAAAACATTAAAAAACAAATTGAGTAAAATTTATGTATAATTCGTGAACATTTACTCATTTATTTATTATTAATATTTTGGGTGTACTATAAAAGATGGTCGTACAAGAAAATCAGAATAAAAGTTCTATATTAAAGAATTAACTTTATCACATATAATACAATTAAATTATAATAATGAAATTTCTAATTATACTATTTTTATTTATCATTTCTTATGTATCAGTTAATTGCGATTTAAATGATTGTCTTGAAATGTGCGAAGGTAAATTATTGTTTCAATTTTAATTTACAGTTTTATATAACGTAAAAATTCTAATTATTAACAATATTTATTATTAAATTTTGAAATGTCAAAGGTATGATAACCTGTTTCAAAATCAAGTAATGTGTTTTATTCACAATTTAGAAATTTATAATATTTTTTCATAGCTTTCATATTAACATTCATTGGGTAAAAATATAATTTATATTTAGTTGATTTTAATAAAGAAACATTATACATTTATTTATATTTATTTTAATATTGATATTTTAATAATTTTTTTTAATTGAATGTATTATTTATTTTTATGATTGATTACCTTAATGTTTGAATAATTAATTCGTCCCAATCGACAAATTAAATTTTCTTACTCAATAACTAATATTTCGTCATTGTTTAAAATGTTAAAGATGTTTGATACATTATTGTTTTAAAAAATATTGAAAAGCAATATATTCGCGATCAAAGGTTTCATACAATTTGTCCAATTATATATATATATATATATATATATATATATATATATGCAGAATATGAAAAAATTAAATGATTTCTTTTAAGATATTTATGATATATTGTAAAATAATTAATATCAATACATTCATATTAATATCACGATTAAATATTTATTTTGAAAATATTAAATTATCAGTTATTTTTTATAGTTGGTGCCCAGGACTTGCACCAACAGTGGTTTTGTAAACGAGAATGTTATAGAGTTGCTACTTGTGGTTAAGAAAAATTTTTATATTCATTATTTTAATAATAACAATGAAATGTAAATTATAAATTATTTTCTAATTCAATAGGAGGATATAAGCGTGAAACTGTAGATGAATGTATTGCAGCTTGCCGCAGAAGTAAGATACATCCTAATATATTAATTTTCGCAAAACTTTATAGATTAATATAAGAATAGATAATGTAACGTCTTAGGGATAGTCTGAGAAATAGTTTTTTCACACTAAAATTCATATAAATAAAAATTTGATCGAAACAAGAAATTAGCGCAGTGTTTTCTCTTCAAATACTTCATAATGTGGGTTTCGTACAAGCATTATAGTCCTTCTTGTGAAGTTCCCTGTAACATTTTGCTGTTTGATCATGAGTTTAACATTATTGTCATTTTGTTTATTTGAGTGAGTCTGATATTTTTCACTGAACAAACATGACTAAATGTATGGTAAAGGGAATAACGTTGTTATTGCTAGTTGCACGGTATGCAAATATTAAACAGTTGCGAATAAAACTATTGAATTATTGCTTTATATTATC
This sequence comes from Ceratosolen solmsi marchali, assembly GCF_000503995.2. Lineage (NCBI taxonomy): Eukaryota > Metazoa > Arthropoda > Insecta > Hymenoptera > Agaonidae > Ceratosolen > Ceratosolen solmsi. The sequence goes on along the minus strand of NW_011948424.1, from coordinate 477,132 downwards.
TAGAGTACACTTGTCCGTGTCATTACATAATCATCTCATCTTCAACTAATTTTCCCAACTTCAGTTGAAAATCCAGGACCTCCTAAGAACTTGAGTTCATGTCATTAAGTCTAATGTCTAATGTGCTTAACTATCGATATTAAACTATATAGAGAATAGACAATAATTGATAATTTACCAATATAGTTTGTATTAACATATATAAATATAGCAACTTAAGCAATAATCTTTAATATTTACGTGAAGATGAAGTGAATTGAAATATTGTTACTTTAACTTTCGATCTTCTTCTATAATTGAGAGAGTATTAACATCGTCATCAATCGCTTAAAATTGCAATAAATAATTAATAATATTCGTGTTAAACTAATATTCGTGTTATATAATATATAAGTAATTTATATTTAAATAATTTTAATAAAAAAATGCGTGCTCGTACCTTTTAATTTATTTAGAAGCTCGAAGACAGGCTGCACAGAGTTGTGAATTAGCATGTTCGACCTACTTTGCACCTGTAGTGGGTAATGTATCCAAGAATTATATTTTCATTAATTGTATTATAGTCATTACTGCACATTTGCTGATAATTACAATTATCAGTTCCAGCAGGACAAAATAATTCGGGGCAGCAAGCTCAACATGTTCAATAGTCAGTAAATAAGGAATGAAATAATTATACCTACGTAAGAAAACATCAAAATAAATGAAATTTCAATATTTCCCCACTAATTTATTAATATGTTTTCATTAATTATTTTCTTATATTTTAGGCATGGTTAAATAAAAAAAATTTTGTATACAACCACGATAATAAGTGTACACCAATCATATATATATATATTTTTTTTTTAACAAATGTCGTTTTATTTAAACTTTATCGTACATTCCATACTTTAATTTCTTAAGATTTATTAATTGTTTTAATTATATTATATTTATTATATTATATTTAATTATATTTATATATATATATATATATATATATATATAAGTATATCATGTGATGATTGAATTGAAACTCGTAACAGGTTTCTATAACATGTTAAGAAATTAAATACGAAACAAAATGTCGAAATTTGAATTAAATAAAGTCATCTATAAGCTGATATTTGTACGAATGACATTTGTATAATATAAACAAATATTTATTACAATATTTTATAATAAATTATTTGCACATCCAACGAAGACTCAATGAAAATATAATTAAATTATAAATTATGTAATATATATTATTATTTGAATGCATTAATATTATTCTGTCTTTGCATTGTATATAAAATTTTACATTTTACCCATTGTTATTAATATGTGCTATTTCTTATCATAAATTTTATTTTATATTTAATAGCTTAATTTTTAATGTAATAATAGTACTTTTCGTAGAGAAATAAAAAACGGAAGAAAAAAAAAAGAATAATGTTATATAATTAAATTGCATCCTCTCTGTTTTCAGAGTATCAGATATCCTAAATAATAATAAAGGTTTTGGATTTTTTATCTTTTGTACTGTCGTGAACTTTATTAAATAATCAGGTAAACCATTATGTCACCACAATTGTTATCATTATCTATACTAAGCATTACCAAATTAATTGAATTTAAAAATTCATCTGCCTTATAAAGATTAAATAAATTAAAAGTCTATAAATTTTGTTTAAAAGACAATAATTTTTATTAAATGCAAATGACATGCTGCAGTTTATTAAAATTATATTACACCATGGTTTGTTGTGTTTTATTTATGATTTGTTATAATGTTTTCAAGTTGAATGGCACCTTCGTCATCGAAATTGTTGATTTTTTCAACTTAAAGTATAGAAAGGAAATTGATGAGACCGTATTTATTTGATAATAAAATATAGAAACTTTTTGAATTATAACCACAGGAATACAAGTAGTATAACTAAAATCATTGAAAATATAATAAATATGAGCACAATTTGTTGTAGAAATTTTTCAGCTACAACTAATATAAATAATCAACTTAAATCAATTCATTTTATTTAAACAGTAATCAATTTTCAATTAAATCTGATTAATATAATTGACAAAAATCTAACTTTCTATATGAGAAAATTAAAAATTATGAATCATTTTTGCCATTTTAAAAATTAAGTTCTTTGAACTTGAGATTTTTATTAATATTATTTAAATTATTATCGTTATATTAATTGTTATGAATTTATTTACATTATGTACTTCTTGCAGCATATTTGGACACGTTGCCTTCTTCATTTATTTAAAATTTTGTTAACGTTCCGCATTGTATTTTCATTTTCTTATAATTTCTTTAATTATTTTCAATTCTATAAAATAACCTTCTGAACAGAATCTCAAATAAAAATATTCACAATAATATATGATATTTAATCAGATATGGAGAAACTATGAGGTGGATATTATTCAGTAACTAACGAATTTCATAAAACATGAAATAACAAAAACATTAAAAAACAAATTGAGTAAAATTTATGTATAATTCGTGAACATTTACTCATTTATTTATTATTAATATTTTGGGTGTACTATAAAAGATGGTCGTACAAGAAAATCAGAATAAAAGTTCTATATTAAAGAATTAACTTTATCACATATAATACAATTAAATTATAATAATGAAATTTCTAATTATACTATTTTTATTTATCATTTCTTATGTATCAGTTAATTGCGATTTAACTGATTGTATTGAAATGTGCGAAGGTAAATTTTATCATATAATATTATATTATTAAATATTATAACTTGTAGAAGTATCACATTCGGTTAATTGATTAATGCTTCACATATAATTAGTTATTAATCGAGCTTTTAATTAAAATAATTAGCTTCAAAAGCTTAAGAATTTCATAATTTTCTAATGAAATCATTATAAAATCGTTGATATATTTATTGATATATCGTATTTGTATTTGTACGGGAAATATGTAATTTATGTGTAGATGAAAACTATATTATAAAAATGTATTATTACATATTCATTTCACTTTAGTTTTTCTTTATTTTTTTTTATGATACATGATTTTGAAATTCTTAAAATAAAAGTAAACTTTTTATATTCATTATGAATTATCCAAACGTATAATTCATTGTTTTGAAATTTTATTTATAAAAAATGCTAATGTTCACGTAAAATATGATATTGTAAATTTAATCGATCAGGGAGCGTTCACTAATCTCCATTAATTAATGTTACAATTTTTTCAAAATTATATTACTGAAAGAGCGTGTTTTTTCATAGTCGGCGCACCCAACGAAGAAATGAAAAGGCAATGTATAGCAGATTGTCATAGAGTGGTTACTTGTGGTCAGTAAAATAACAATTTAAGCATCTTTTTACAAATATTCAAAGGAATATTAATATAAATTATATATCAATTTTTATTAAACAGGGGCACATTTATTAAAAACTGTAGAGGATTGCATTGCATTTTGCCATAAAAGTAAGATACATATTTATATTGTTGTAATATTTTTCAGAATTTATTAATTAAATAATTAAGAATTGAATAAAATTTTTCACTCAAATAAATGTGATGTTTAGCTACATAATCAGCATTTAAGTGTTTATTGATAACGTTTTATAGTACATAGTAATACCGTGATACCGTGACATTCAATTCTGTAGACTGACAAATCATTGCCAAATGATCCCACTGATAACACAATCTATATTCGAGTGACTTTACTAAAAACTCAACTAATCCAATATCTTGAATCTGATGTCGTCATGTTATGACTCCGACTCTTTGCGATTGATAAACTATGGCAAACATTATTAAATATTAGAGCTGAATCGAATAAGATCGTATGTGCTTAATTTAATATATTAAGAATAGAGTTGAGATTATTTTTTTAATCTGATATTATTCGCGTAATTATAAATTAAATAATAATACGTATATCAATCGAGATTCTTTTCTGAAATCTAAGGCAAATTAAGAATAGAAGATCCAAGACATTTAAGCAAACTCTCTCACTAATACATCTATTTTATAATATTCGCCTATTTACTTTTAAAAACTTTATTAATCATGCTCATGTAAAAAACTGGAAAGGCGCTTTTAATATATTTTTAATAAATAATAATATATTTTAATGCAAATTTTTAATAGTATGTTTTCCGATAAGACACATATCTACTTTCAGGCACATATATATTCAAATTTGCATAAAAAATTTAATAATCTTAATGTTGTAAAGAAATTTACGAGATAGTTTCATTAATTCTTAAAAGCAAAGTAGTGCGTGTTAGCTCATCTTAGCCATTAATAATACATTTCACTGCTATTAATATTCTATCGGAACTGAAGCGATTATTATTATTTTGAAATATAAACATTATTCAATAATCCTATCCAAGATTGTTATTTTATTCGAATTATTTCTTTGAATCTAGAAGTGAAACCGTCATTTATAAAAGATTGTGAAAAGGGATGCAGATTCACTTTTGATCTTCGAAAGGGTAATTTCACTTAGCATAATTTGAAATATTATAAACTCTAATATTATCGTATTAATTTCTTATCATTTTATAATTTTGAATGATAGCTACAACAAAACCTCCAAATAATTCAAAAGATGATCCATCAAAAGAAAGAGCAAACAATTCACGAGTCGGTGCTGTTCATTAGTATATCTGCAATGAGAAATACTGATTCAATGGAAAATGATTTTTAAAAAATAATATTTGAATTTCTTTAGTAATTAATTATCTTCGTTTGTCATTCTATTTTCAATTTTCAGATAAGTTGATGAATACAAAATTTGTAAATCCAGCTTTGAAGACAAATGCATACTAGTTTTTATTGGTTATTTATTCTTAATGTCATAACTAATTAAAGTTTTTATTTGTCATTTCAAGTGTCATTTTTGTTAATTTTTTTTCTCATCTGCTACATACTGAATTTTCTAAAATTTTGAAAATACCAGAAAATATAGTATCTGTTAAACATAGAGAATATTTATCGTTTTAATATAATATTTTACATACGTCACATAGTCTGCGCTGTTTTTCATAAAATAAGAATAAATATATAGAAAAATTACAAAAGTTTGATTACTTTTTATTAATAAAGCTAAGGAAGCTTAATTTGTAGATTTGTAGATCCAAGATTCGTTTCTACGTTGCATGTACACGTAGAAATGTCAAGCATATTTATTAATTGTATATACATTACATATAAATTAAATGTTATACTATTTATTAGGCATTTATAATTCAAATATTTTCGACAATTTCATATATTTAATATAATTGATTAATTAATTTTCTTTTATATATTTTATATGACACTAATACTTAAATAAAATATTAAGAAATAAACATTTTTATTCTTAACATTTAATTGGATTGAATGACTTTGAATTATTTTTATTTAATTGTAATTTAATTTAAATGTACATAGTTCAAATAGTTACTATAAATAAGTATAGTTACTATAAATAAAAAAGGATTAATTATCACAAAAATCTCCTTCAAATAATGCTATGTAATATTAATGAAACACTGCTTTTAAATTACGTAAAATTATTATATAATTAAATCGTAATAATTTTTTAATTTTTTTAACAAGAGTTTTCACTAATTTATAGAAAATTATGATAAAAATTACGTTTTTTTTCTTTCTTTTTTTCTTTTTTTCTTTTCAAATGACATCATGCAAATAAAAATATATAATCATTTTATTAAAAATTAAAAATAGGAATAATATTAAAAAGAGTTAACGAAGTACATTCTCATTGCTTTTTTCCATGCAAGTTGTAATATAAAATTACGACATTTGTTGGAAGGCTTAAAAATTTTAGTGCTTCTGAAATTGTTAGAAAACAGAAGTAGGAAAAAAATTTATTCTATTGACTGATGATGTACACATAATACACTACGTTATGCTTTATATATTTTAAGATTTTGTTCAGTATACTTTGACAGTAAAATGTTTACGTTTTATTTATTCTTCGGATAAACTTACTTTATTATTTTTTAAAATTTATTATTTCATCAAAGGTTTTTCAAACTCTGAGATAGCCTATGTAGAAAAAAAAAGAATGAACAATAATATTTACAATAATAAATTACATATCATTTGGTGTCTATTCACTATGGGCTGGAATATTATTGAAAAACTATAAAGAATTCATGAAATGTGAAATAACAAAATCATTAAAAACAAAATCACAAAACGTTATCTGTAATTCGGGAATAAATGCTAAATAATAATATCATTATTATTAACATTCTGGCTATATTATAAGAATGTGGTTGTGAAAATATTAGACTACACAAATTATATTGAAGAAATTATTTGATTTTATTTTAAACATATTTTATAAAAATGAAACATATAGTTCTATTATTTTTATTTCTTATTTCTTATGAAACAGTTAATAGTGATTTAATTGATTGTGTTGAAATGTGTGATGGTAAATTGTTATTCTTATCTTGATTTCTTTTAGTTATATTATTTTAGTCCTTCTTATAGTTACAATAATAAATATAGAAATTATGGTGTAATTATAAATATAATTTTACTTCTTACATTTCGTATTATCGTCTTAGAAATATAAGTTTTTTTATATAGTTAATAAGCAAATTTCAAATGTAACTGATACACTTATGTGTAATAATATTTAATTAATTTTTTGAACTACTTAAAATATAATTTATAAAATAAAAACATTATAAATCACTGATTGTTTGTTTGTAATTAAGCGAGCCTTTGAGAAAATATTTTTAGGCGCTGGAATGAGCAATAATTTTTTTTTTTTTAATTAATGAACGTTAAATGAATGATGAATGTTAAATTTGTACAACGAAAATATAATCAGCATCATCCACATACTCTTTCCACTTCATGCTTACAATTTCAGATACAATGAGTTAAGGTTAAAAAATGTCTTCATAAGGGAATCAGAAATCCATTGTCTCTTATTAAATTTTGTTGTATAGAAATGTGAAACATTGGAAACAAGTTATAGTTTCTCGGACATATGCTATTTCTTGACTAATTCGATTACATTATCACACTTTTACCAATGTACTCAAAGAAAGTATATGCACTTATACTTTTCAAATAATTATCAAATATAGAACAAAGTAAATTTATCATATTCTATTATTATTATTATGTATATATATATATATATATATATATATATATATATATATATATATACACATATTCCTGTCGCTTGAAAGCATATTTTCCTATCTACTATTTTTTCCGATTACTTGCATATCCATTGAGAACAACTCATTAAATAAAAAATTTTTTGATAAACTATGTTAGTTATAAAAATTACATGTATTCTTATAGAAAGCCATAATTATTTTATTTTATTTCAATATATTAATGTGAATTTTATAATTAAACATTATTCGTAGTCGGTGCACAAAACGAAGCACAGAAGATAGAATGTTTATTATCTTGTTATAAGGAGGTTACTTGTGGTCAGTAAAATTTGAAATACTTACAATTTTAAGGTAATATAACAGAAAATTATATATTATTAAATAAATTTTATTATTAAATAGGAGGATACAAATTGAAAAATGTAAATAAATGCATTGCACATTGTCGGAAAAGTAAGATATCAATTTTAATATTACTTATATTTCTACTCAAAATGTTTTTTATAATAAGATTATCTATTATTATAATATTGTTCGTCAATATTATATAAATAATTATTTTTAATAACTAATTTATTTTGAGGTATTAATGATTTTCTCGAAATGAAAAGCTTAACAAGAATATATTATATTTTATGAATATAGAATATTTTATACAATTTTTAATAGTATGTTTTTCGATAAGACACATATCTACTTTCAGGCACATATATATTCAAATTTGCATAAAAAATTTAATAATCTTAATGTTGTAAAGAAATTTACGAGATAGTTTCATTAATTCTTAAAAGCAAAGTAGTGCGTGTTAGCTCATCTTAGCCATTAATAATACATTTCACTGCTATTAATATTCTATCGGAACTGAAGCGATTATTATTATTTTGAAATATAAACATTATTCAATAATCCTATCCAAGATTGTTATTTTATTCGAATTATTTCTTTGAATGTAGAAGTGAAAGCGGATTATGTGAAAAATTGCGAGATTGGTTGTATATTCGTTTTCACATATCCATCAGGTAGTATTAACTACAATTTTTCGAATGATAGTTTTTCATTTATTGTAATAGGTATAATGTTGATATTTATTAAATTTTGGTTTTATAGATGACTACAGAAAAACCCATTATTCAACACCTAAGAGTGGCGGCCAAGTAGCCAAATAAAAAAAGTAATTTATATAAGACGACAGTTAAACAATGAATATTTCATTATCATCATTTTCATTTTTTCCATAATCAATCTATATACATCAAACACTTTTTTGAATTAAGTTCTCATTTTTTAAGTACAATATTTATTTATAGATTTCAATGGCCAACCAAGGTGATTGTAAAACATATTTTCTAATAGATTTTCTTAGGCTACATGTAGATGTATTGAAGACAAAAAATAGTCTTTATAGTATGTGTATAAATATTTGCGAATAAGTAAAGTAAATTAGAGGAAAATCTTTTAAAATGATTGAAAAAAATTTTCCTTCGTCTTATTAAATATGAATATATATAGGTATAGAGAGATATAAAATATTGAAATTCAATAGTGTAAAAACATCTTATTTATAATGTGAATTATTTCTGTATTTGAATAAATTATGTATTTTAAGTGTATCGGTCTTTAGTTTTCAGCTCGAATATAGAAAAATCAATTGAAATTATAACTTTACATTATTAATTTATTGGTCTTCTCTGTATAATTGTACTATTGTATTGTACTTTACCTTAAAGATTAAATAAAATTATCAAGAAATATTAGTTTTATTATTTATACTTGATTATTGGACTTATGTTTATTCCCATGACATAATTAATTAAATTTATTTTTTACTTAAATTATATGTCAGTTACTTTACTTTATCAGTAAAATCACTTAAAATATCATCTTTTTTCCTTAGTACAATAACGAAATAAATAATTATCTTGTCCGGAGAATAGTAATCTTTATTAATAATCATTGGAGACTTGGTGTCTAATTAAATTCAATATTATTTTAATAAAATGATATAAAAATTGATAATATTTCATTTTCTTGAATATAAATTAGATAATTTAAATAGATATAATATATTATCACATAATAATGTAATTTTCTGTATAAAACATTTATTACCAAAAATATTGCTTAATGTTAATCGATTCAAAGTACAAATAAGAGGCTAGAGAAATTGTTTACATATATAGAAATCCTAAAGGATTTAAAACGAATGTATTATAGATACAAAACAAATTATTTCTTATTCAAAACTAAATAGAATTCTAGAAAAGCTGAATATTATACAAAAGTTTGAAATTATAAATAAGTTATTCAGTGGTAGAATCAATATTCTAATCTTTTTAGACTGCAAGAATGTCCCATCTGTTAAAAATCTTAAATTAAAATTATTTACAATATTAAAAAGCATATAAGAACATATTGAAGAATATTAATATGGAATATTATTCGAAAAGATATTTTCTAAAAATGTTAATATTAAAAATATTAAAAAATAGTAGCTCATATTTAGTAAAAACAAATTTGACTAAATTTATATATATAATTCGTGATTCATCAAAAATAACTCGTGATTAAATAATTAATTTTTTTTACTAGGCATACAATAAAATTGACCATAATAGAAAATTACATAGAAGAAAATAATATTCAAGAATTTATTCCATTTACAGTTACATTATAATAATATTTACATTAAATTAATAACAATGAAATTTCGAACGGTACTATTTTTCTTTATTATTTGCTACGTAACTGTGAATTGTGATTTAAATGATTGTATACAGATTTGTGAAGGTAAAGTATTGCCGATATACGAATCTTCTATAACTATTAGTAAATTTTTAATTTCAGTAGTATCACAAGTATGAAATTAAAAGAAATTTTTTCATCTGCTACTTTTCATTTTTAATCTAAAACTTATAAAACAATATATAATAATTTATACACATATATATATATATATATATATATATATATATGTATAAATTAAAAGAAAAAGTATTGAAATATTAAATGTAATTGATTGATGCTCATTTACTTACTTCAATCAATAATAACAGATTTTAAAAGAAGAAATTTTATAAGTAGTTTTTCATTTTCGGATGGATCATATATTACATCTTGTAATAATCTTTTTTTTAAATTACATTATTTAATGAGAATGTTTTTATAGTTGGTGCACTCAATGAATCACAGAAATCAAAATGTATACGAGACTGTTATAAAGGAGCTACTTTTGGTTGATATAGAATTTTTTATATGATATCCTGTCATTACGTATCTTAAATGATATATAAATATATTATTCCATAGGAGGATACTTGGCAGCTGACGTAAATGATTGCATTGCATTTTGTCGTCGAGGTAAAATATAATTTCATATATCAGTATATATATATATTATTTCAGTATCAATTCAAATCAGAAAATTTCTTGCATTTATTCAAAATATATGATGGTATAATTTTCAATGTTGTTTAATAGATTAAAGATTTATTTCCTGAAAAGAAAAAAAAAATTTAAAAAATAAAATAATATTCGAAAAATCATTAGATTCATTTTGATAGGTCTACACTAATCCAGAAGTAAGGAAATAATTACGTTATATTTGAATGTTAATAAAATTTTTTTATAAATTTTAGATATTATAAAAGTCAGATAATATTCTTATTATGTATGTATTTATATCATTATTATATAGTCAATGAATAAGCATTTCGTATATAATATGATATGTTTTTTAATTTATTAAAATAAAAAAACATCGTTAATGGCTGAAATATATATTTTATTAATAATTATGTTTTGATTTGATCATTATTATCATTAATTAATTCTATTAAGATGCAATGTTTTAAAGGACTTATTTTTGAAATTTTAGAAATTAAGGAGCAGTATGTAAAAGATTGTGAAAAAGGATGTTTGTTTACATTTGCAATTACTATACGTAATATTGACTGGCATTTTATTTAATACTTCAATATCATTAATACATTTATAGATATTACTTTGTAAATAAAAATTTGTAGGTTATAACAGACAAAAAAATGAATCGGATTGCACGAAACAACCAGAATTAAAGAAAGTAAAAATTGAACCTGTTGAGTTGGATTGAATATAAATTTACTTCTAATTAATATTATAAAGGAAATGTAATATATCGATACAAGACAATGAAAAAATACTATATTTTGTCCACCATAATTAATTTATAAATTTTATTTATCTCACGAATTATTTAGTTCATTCTTTTTATTACAATACAGAATATTTTTAATATTTTTATTATATCGATTAAATATATATATATATATATATATATATATATATATATATATATATATATAATATTATATATAATAATATATATGCTATATCATATACATTGATTTTTTTTTTTTTTTTTTTTTTTTTATATAAAAATAAATGTAAAGAGAATTCATTTGAACAAATAAAGAGGTAAGTTTAATTGTAAATTGTATTCGTCAATATCGTCATTATATCATACTTAAATTTATTATTATTTAGTTAATTAAAGACTGAGTTTATTAAATCTATCTTTGACTTATTTGGATAAATATTTATAATTGATTAAATTTATAGATTCAAAGTATTTGAAAACTACAATCCGTAAAGGATTTTAGATTTTATAAAGAATTTAGATATTATACATAAATAAATATATATATAACATTTTAATAAATAATAAGCTCCATATTGTTATGGTACAAGTCAGAAGTTTATTTTATAAAATTTAATTTTTCTATATTGTCCGAGACTAACTTGTGACGGAAGCATCGGATTATAAGTTATACAAAAAATCCAATTCCCATAATGTTTATAATATTTTTCCTGAGTCTGTAATGAAGATATAAATAAAGTTACCATTATTCGAAGATCTGTTAAATTGAAAATAAGTAATAAATGCTTATAACAAAAAAAAACATAAGCATGCTTATAAAAATGGAGAAACGAAAATTGTTTTATCTTAATTTATAAATATATATAGACTAATATTATAGAGGTCAATCAAAGTATTATGAACAGCAAAGTAACTGATCCATTATTAAGAAATTAAAAAAATATATATTAATAGGATTTTTATGAAAATATAATAGTCAACATATAAAATAAAATGGATTAAAATTATATCGTAATTCCAAATATAATTTTTATACGCTTTATATAAGTTTTGATTGGAAATGAAAATTGAGTGAAAATTTTCATCTCATTTCTGTAGCTGATTAGATGATCATTAATATTTAAACTTGATACCGGTAAAGCATTGAAAACAATATATTAAATTATTCAATATTTATTATAATATTATTACGATATATTATGCGATGTATGATAAAATATTCGCATCAATATTATAAGTATTTTTGAATAGATTTTTTAAATAATAAAAAGAATTCTATTATTATTAAAAAAAAGAAATGGCTATGAAAATTTTTGAAAAGCTAATTGATAATATACTTACAGAATATGCTAAAAATTCAGACTTTGCATTACATTTATTATCTACAATAATTACATAATTATATTTGAAAAACAAACCCATTAAAATATTAATTATTAAAATTTTATAGTAAAATTATAAACATCAAAAGTTACATTTTTACATAGTAAGTTTAATTACTAAAAAAGCCTTTCTCAAAGTAGTTGCATTTAATTCCTACGATTAAATTTATTTACATCTAACTTATAGTTAGGAAAATGAAACATTCGTTAATTGTAATATTATTTATAAACTATTATACATACGCTAACAGTGCATTATTAGACTGTCTTCGTGGATGTGAAAGTAAGAAATATTTATTTGAGAATTTTTATAATTAGAAGTATTTACGAAATAATATGTATATTTGTTAAATTATAAATTTACGTCGATACAGAAAAATTAGTTACAAGAAAGAATGTTTGATTATTCTAATTCCATGTTAATTGCCACTTGTAGAAAAATTACAATCAGTTCGGTAAAAAATTGAGTTTTCTATTATTTTCAATTATTTTATATAATTTAATTAATTATAAATTGAAAAACTTTGCTTTAATATATATATATATATATATACAAGAGAACCCCAAAGTATAAATTCCTATATATCCTTATTTATATTAAAATATAGATAAATGAATGGAAAAGAAAAAAAAATTATTATTAACTTCTTTAATAATTTTACTTTTAAATGATATTAAAGCTCAAGTACTTAGTGCGATGCAAACATTAATATGCAAACAAAACTGCTATCGAGATGCTACATTTGGTAAGTATTCTTATAGTAATAAGTAATAAAATATAATTTCACTCTTATTGAGTGTTTAAATGTTCATAGGTGGATATAAAAATACCAACCTACAAAAATGTCTACAGTACTGTCAAAGTAAAAACTATATTTAATAACCGTATTTCACGATAATAAAAATTATATTTTAAATATTAAAAAATATTTAAAAGTATTGATTGATATTAAATTTACTTTACATTTATATATAATTTATGCTTAGTTATATACGATGAGTTAAAAATATTTGTATATTATTAAATTACTATGCACTAATTGATTTAAGAATAGTTCTATAATGTTATTTTTAAAAACAGTTTAGAAAGATATGATAATTGATAATATTAAAAATAATAATGAATGTATTAAATATCCGGTATATCATTCAAATAAAAAGATATATAAATAACAAAATATAGATTAATAGTATACCATTGATCAAACTACTAAATTCTTGTATTATTTATATTGATAAAGCTTTAGATCCAGAACTATATGAAGACTGCATGCAAGGATGTTTATTTTTATTCCCTACAAAAGCCTGTAATTAAACGAACAATTATAATTCATGAATTGCATTTTGCATTTTTATTGTTTATAATTCACGTATCGTCTATTAATTTTCCTTATAGTTGAACGATATTCAAAAAAGACACGGTCACCTACAAGATCGACAAAACCAAGAGCAGCAAAACGACAAACAATTAAGAAAGACATAGCGAAAAGTAAACGCACAGTCCAATGGATCGTATAGACGCAGAAATGTAATGCGAATTGCATGATTCAATCTAAACTTTTGTAACACTATAATCAGCAAATAAAGATATCGGGATAGTAAACATTGATTTTCTCATTATTTCAACAAATTCAATAGAATAACATTCGCCACATGATAAAATCAATAAATATTTGAATATGTAACAATGACGGTGATAATAAATCCAAGCGATTTATTAGTTTAAAGTTATTCATAACGAGATTCAGCTCACCAGGATTTTCGATGGCTGTTTACATTAAGTAATCGTCAATTATTCTTGACAGCAATTGCAATTGCTCATGAAAACAACGGTGTGCTACATTTTTCCCCTCCCCCGCCGTTCACAAGTTACTCGGTTTCCGATGACCAAGTTGTTCAAGTTTTCTCGGAAGTCACCGATCAAATAATCAATTCAAATGTATTAGATCGAAAGACACGAGAATGTCCTGTTACGAATGAATTATTTAATTTTTCCACTTCTTTCTAACGCCCTCGCAAGCTTTCTCCTTTTTTTTTTACTCTATCGTCGCTACTAGCCACTTGTCCGTTCACTTTTCGCTCACTCTT
>NW_011948424.1:392790-462358 GCF_000503995.2 Ceratosolen solmsi marchali | reverse complement strand
GAGAGAGAGAGAGAGAGAGAGAGAGAGAGAGAGACTCTACCACACATATATTAAACTTCGGACATCTTGAAATGATGTGATCTAGTAACTTCTTGGTTAAACACGAGTTTCTTTGAAATTGTTGCGAGGTTTCGAAGGATGAAGCACTTTACTGCATTAAGTGGACTGATAAACTGAAGGGCTAAACAAAATTTATCCTTTTCGTTTATCCTTTCTTGAATATTTTGAACGAATTTTTGTAAGTTATATTTATCACTATACGTGCACTTATCTTCGATGTTTAAACTATAAGTATAGTGTTCTTGATTTATATCATCTTCTTTTCAGTCAATTTTATTTGCTAATCTATATAGGGTAGGAAGGATGATAGTTAACTAATATATTTTTCAATTTCTTTTTATATACGCCTACGTCTAAAATTTTCGAATTAGCAGTCTAAAAGTTTATACGCATTTAAACGGGAAGGCACTTTTGTTAATAATGAATCATTTTTACACTTAGAAATTTGTAAAAATAAAATATTATTATTAATCATTAATAATTTTTTTATAACTTATAATTCACTTGAATTTAATTAAAATTTAATCATGTTAATTCCATTATTTCTATAGAAAATATATTGAATTTGATTAAACATTTCTAATACGTATATTTAAAAACAAATTTTTCAAACGTAGTATTTATGCAAATTTAGGCAATTTTCTGACTAAATGATTTTTTTACTAATTTTTCTTCTATAAGAAATTAAATAATTTTATTTAATGGCTAACTTAACATAAGATACAATTGAGACTTAACAATTTTTTTCATACAATTTTAATTGGAATTCAATTTTTAAATCAATCTTGCTTCGTTTATAAATAAAATGTTTAATATTTCTTCCATTTATTTTTTAACATTAACATTTTTTTGAAGATAAGATATCTAAACTTTTTATAACATTTAATTCGTTTAAATGTTTTTTTTATACTTCTAGTATAACTTAAAATTTTTGCAACTACGAATTTTGTATTTAGACGTATATCTTTTTAAAAAATAAATGACTAATAAAATTGTATTATTTATCTGTCGGATATAATGTAAGTGTAATTGTACATTTTAGACTTATAATTACGATTAGAAATGAAAATCCGACATTATAGGAAAATTCATTATAAAAATAGATAATCTTTTTCTTAACGAAGCCATCAAAATGTTTATATAAATTTTTTTCTACGTTTTTTCAAACTAAATCTTTTTGTAAATCTCTGAGTAAGTATCAGGAAATAAATATTTCACCATAATAATATGAATTCCGTGACGAAGTCACATGTATGTCAGTATTATTGTGTTTTACACAAATGTATTTATCTTCACCAGATAACGCGCAGAACAGCATTAAAAGTTGGCAATTCTATAGACCAAAGTCCAGTTTCTCTATCACTAATAATATTTGAAAATTTTACTTGAGATTCATTTATCCACTTCGTTCCTTGGATTCTTCTGTTAATTAAGTTATGATATATTAATGATAATGACATTTTCTGTTTAATTAAAATATACATAAACCAATAGTTTTAAGATAAATTAATTTTCGTATTAAATTATTGTGTTTCTCTTTATACTCGATATTGTCGCTCACGCACGCACGCATGCACACATTCGCAAATACATACACGGGCGCGCGCATATGTATATATATATATATTTTCTTCTAAATTCATATACATAATAAATTTTTAAGAGCAATGTTTATATTTTATCTTTCTTCGAATCAATATAGTGTTAAATATAATTTTATAACAACACTCAAAAATTAAATTTTGTTTCCTTAATTATAGATTCGTTTCCAAAGTATTTGTAATTATGCGTTAAAAACTAAACAGATCTCTACGTAATATTCTTAAAAGGAAAAAGAATAACAATGCGGATTTAAGATTATACAATGGCAAATTTAACTGTAACACTTACCCTTAATTTTATGTAATTAATATAATAATGATTTTAAAGTTTTTAAAATACATGTGATATGAAGCAAAGTAATAATTTAAAGTAATAAAAAAAAAAATCAATTATATAAAAAATGAAGTTGTAAATTTTATGTACGATTCTTTATAAAATCGATAATTTCTTTCCAAATTAATATGATGAAATAACGCTTAACTTTATAATATATATATATATATATATATATATATATATATATAATATATTAAATATAAATTAGAATAAATATAATAAATATAAGAAATTTTTAATTATTAAGATATTCATCGCGTAAAATGAAAATTATAATTACATAAATAATATTGAAATATATATGATTTTATACACATTAATTTTTTAAAAGCGTATCAATATGGTTTATTAATTAGCCTAATATTTTGTTTAATATTATTTAGAGATCTCAGAAATTTTTTAATCGATATTAAAAACAGAACTATAAAATATTAATATTTATAATTTTATAGTGAATTCACGTAATGAAAATTTAAATTTTTAATAGTTGCCTTTAATGTATTATAAATATAAGTAAAGTTTTCTAAATTATTTAACTCAATTATTTAATTAAATATTTTTTATTCATGAGATCAATATGATACTTTTAAAGGCAAACTTTCTATTAATTGTAACATTGTTTTCAACTTATTACGCATGTGTTAATTGCAATTTACGAGAATGCTTTCGGGACTGTGAGAGTGAGGATATTTATTTGAATAAAATTCAAAATTACTAAGAATTATTATTAAAATGTATCTTTTTTCATTGTAATTAATTAAAACGGTTCCATTATATTAATATATATATATATATATATATATATATAATATATTAAATATAAATTAGAATAAATATAATAAATATAAGAAATTTTTAATTATTAAGATATTCATCGCGTAAAATGAAAATTATAATTACATAAATAATATTGAAATATATATGATTTTATACACATTAATTTTTTAAAAGCGTATCAATATGGTTTATTAATTAGCCTAATATTTTGTTTAATATTATTTAGAGATCTCAGAAATTTTTTAATCGATATTAAAAACAGAACTATAAAATATTAATATTTATAATTTTATAGTGAATTCACGTAATGAAAATTTAAATTTTTAATAGTTGCCTTTAATGTATTATAAATATAAGTAAAGTTTTCTAAATTATTTAACTCAATTATTTAATTAAATATTTTTTATTCATGAGATCAATATGATACTTTTAAAGGCAAACTTTCTATTAATTGTAACATTGTTTTCAACTTATTACGCATGTGTTAATTGCAATTTACGAGAATGCTTTCGGGACTGTGAGAGTGAGGATATTTATTTGAATAAAATTCAAAATTACTAAGAATTATTATTAAAATGTATCTTTTTTCATTGTAATTAATTAAAACGGTTCCATTATATTAATTACATAATATATATATATATATATATAATATTCCATTAACCTAATATTCGTAAATATATTTTTCGTTATCATTAAATATGATGAAATTATACAACAGATTTTAAATTGTAACTACATTTCTTTCAAGACCTATGAAACTTATTAATCAAATTCAAAATATTTCTTTTCCAAAAAAAGCTCTGGATTTAGATTCGGAGAAGTGGAAATGTAAACATGAATGCTATTTAATGGCTACTCATGGTAAGTACTTAATATAATATATTATTATACTTAATATATTATTATAGTTTAATTGCTTATTTAAATCCTGATAGGTGGTTTCAAAAAGAATACCCTGTACGAATGTCGGGAAGTCTGTAGAGGTAAAAATTCAATTTAATAATTATATTGTTCAATAATACATTTAACACATATATTATTAATGATTTTTGATATATTAATTTAAATATATTAATATATTAATAATAATATTAAAACCGGTACATGGGAATTGATGTCGGTGATGCTAGTATAATTTTTCATATACTAGATATATATTTGATATTTATAAATGTTGGAGTTGAAATAATATTGATAATCCATATAAAAATGTAAAATATTCATGTAAAATCGTTCGAACACTAAATTACAGATGAAATTTAAAATAACTATAATAAACAATAGAATATGTATGTATTGCAAATAATAATACAAAATATTAATTTAATTATGTACTTATTATTTCTCTGTGAAGTTAATTATAATTAATAGTAACGATTGTATTAATTTATAAGCAGCAACTTAAACTTTAACAAATGTATAAATACCGAAGTCTTAAGATCAAAGACATTCTACAGAACAACATTACAGAAAAATTATATTCTAATAAATTATATTAAATATTTATATTATTAATTCTTTGATCTAGATTTATCGTTAGACCTTCAAGACGACTGTTTCCGAGCCTGTGCAATTTTATTTCCTGTGAAAGCCTGTAACTAAAATCACAAATTTCATTAATTTACTGCACATAATTTTCCTTGTATAATTTATAATAATTCGAATTATCTTTCATTTAAAAATAGATCAGAGAAGTCGAAGAACTCCAAAAACATCAATAACACGAAAACCTAAAACAACAACTAAATTTGGACCTCTGATAGGACGTACATGGATATAGAAGGATATTAGTATATATAATTAAAGAAAAAATGAGAATAGACAACAAAAATTTAAAACTTCTAATTTTTAGAATGACTAATATGATGAAAAAGTTTTATATTTTAACGCACGTGAATAAATATATTCTATTAAAAAATTTTTTAAGCTTACATAACATCAAATAAAGATATCGGGATAGTAAACATTGATTTTCTCATTATTTCAACAAATTCAATAGAATAACATTCGCCACATGATAAAATCAATAAATATTTGAATATGTAACAATGACGGTGATAATAAATCCAAGCGATTTATTAGTTTAAAGTTATTCATAACGAGATTCAGCTCACCAGGATTTTCGATGGCTGTTTACATTAAGTAATCGTCAATTATTCTTGACAGCAATTGCAATTGCTCATGAAAACAACGGTGTGCTACATTTTTCCCCTCCCCCGCCGTTCACAAGTTACTCGGTTTCCGATGACCAAGTTGTTCAAGTTTTCTCGGAAGTCACCGATCAAATAATCAATTCAAATGTATTAGATCGAAAGACACGAGAATGTCCTGTTACGAATGAATTATTTAATTTTTCCACTTCTTTCTAACGCCCTCGCAAGCTTTCTCCTTTTTTTTTTACTCTATCGTCGCTACTAGCCACTTGTCCGTTCACTTTTCGCTCACTCTTTCCCGTTACCAATGAACAATTTACAGCAGCTTATATTATAAAAATATAGTGAGAGGACGAGACAGAAATACGGAGAGAGAGAGAGAGAGAGAGAGAGAGAGAGAGAGAGAGACTCTAACACACATATATTAAACTTCGGACATCTTGAAATGATGTGATCTAGTAACTTCTTGGTTAAACACGAGTTTCTTTGAAATTGTTGCGAGGTTTCGAAGGATGAAGCACTTTATTTCTCTATCATAATAAAAAAATAAGAGAGCTACATAAATCCATAAAAACAATAAAAATAATAACTAGAATATTGTTTTATTAACGTCGATACAAATTGGCGCTGTTGAGAGATGTGGACTTTACGTTATTGAACTTCATTGGCAAATACATTTGCTGATTATTTATAGTTTTAAGACGTAGAACTTCAATAACTATTAAATAAATGTCACTCTTATTTCTAATTGAGTAAGTATACAATAAAATATAATGTGGCGTTCTTTCGACCACTTACGGGAAATCGGATATAAACAATAAATAAAAGGCTACAGCATCAGTAATGTCTATTACAATATTTTATTGCTTTATGATTATAATATTTTAATGGCTATGTTTAACTTTGGGTAATTGCTCCAAAGAGATATTATTCATTATTGGTATTACAGTATCATAAATTAATTATGAGAAATTTTAATTTTTATGACTCCAATATGTACCCAGAAAGTTTGTTTTCGAAAAATTCATGAAATTGTCTAGTTAATTATAATTGTTATTATAGATTGAAAAATAATTTTGTTATGAAATATTAAAATAGCCTATACTTGGTAATTAAATAATTTGAAAGTTTAGCATTAATATTAAAATTATTATTCTAATATAATTTAACATATGAAAATAATTTAATGTTGAAAATAATTTAATCGTTTTAATGGATTCAGAATATTATTTTAAAAACAAGACCATTAAAAATTTTGTTATTAAGATTTATATTATTATTAGAGTTATATTATTATAGAAACATATTATTATTAGAAGACATGCTCTTATAATAGCTGAAACGAATTTTTCAATATAGAAAGTATTTGAATATTTTTCTATCAGTTTTACAATGAAATTATCATTAATTGCAATATTATTTGCAATCTGTTCTTCATCTGTTAATTGCATACTGCTAACTTGTCTTCGCAATTGTCAAGGTCATATTTATATGTATTTACAATTTTTTTATTTATTTTAATAATTTATAAAATTTATAAACAATAATTTTCTAGCGTTAAGGAATCCAGTTACTTTATAAACAACGCGACATTTAAAAAAAATTCTAAATTGAACATAATTATCTGATTATTCAATATGTTTAACTAATTATAAACATTTGTTCTATAATGAATTTCAATATATAATAATTAAAGTAAACGGAATATAGAAATAATATTTGTTAATAGTAATCAGAAGTCATAATATTTTTCAAATGCTCTGAGACAAGTGCGTAAACATTTCTAAATAAAATTTGTTATATGCTTTATGAAAAAAAGAATAATAATAAAGATTAACCCTGAAAGTTATAAAAGTCATATTATAGAACAGTACGTCATCAATTTACTTAATAAAATATGTTTGTTAGTACAACGTTTTACTTGAATGTAATCTGAGCAAAATTATGCTCATTAACACATAAAAAAAAAAAAAAAAAAATCAATTCGAAGAAAGTCCTTAATTCTAATACAATGGATTATTAAAAAATAAAATATCGCTGCCAAAGAGTTAATAATCCGCTTAAAAAAGCTATTTTTATGATGATTTATGTCTTAATAGACTATAAAAGAAAAATTAAAATAAAACAGAAGGCCAGATTTTCAAGTATAAGGTAAAGAAATTACAAAACATTTATTTTTTTTGGAAAAAAAAGCAATTAATGGAAACTAGACAAAGCAAAATAATTCTGATTGCATTTATTTTCTGTTTACATTATTTCATAAATTTTGGAAAAAAATTAATACCTGTTTCACAAAATATTTAAATTTTAACAAAATTAATAAAGTGATGCGACAATCGTGTTGTTTATTTTTAAAAATTAGAGTTTAAGAACTACTTAAAATTTATAAATAAACAATTTATTTGATTGAACATTATTTTACAAAAATTTTTGTTTTTCATCCTTTTCATCCTATTTTTTTTATATATTTTATAATTTGAAAAATCTTTTTTATATATTTTCAAAACAATCTAATAATGAATAGGAAAAAAAATTGAGATTATATGAAACATGGAAGAATATATTATACTAAAGTATTCTTTTAATACAAAATAAAGTTGAGTTTTATTATTTTTTTGGCAAAAAATTGTTTTATAATCTCCTACTCACTAACAACAATTTATAGTTTAATTAATAATAATGAATTTTTGGTACTCACATAGAACAATTATAAAATAATTTCATTAAAATTTAATCAGTTGTGTTTATGTTTAAGGAAAAAGAAAACTATTATTAAGAGAAAATTGATTAAAACTCTTGTGATTAATAAAATGAAAGCTGTACAAAGTTAATAAACGCCCAAATATATATATATATATATATATATATATATATATATCTGTATAAAAGTTTAAACCCCCCAATTTTGTTATTTTATTGATAAATAAATGACAATTTTTGTTAAGAACGTGGACTTCGAGAAACAGAAATACTCGTTTGTAAACACCGATGTTTTCGAAATGCTACCTTTGGTAAATATATCATTATATTGAATAATTATAATTATATAGAATAATTTTAATGCACATTCCATATTTTCCAGGCGGTTATAAAGCGAATACAGTCGAAGAATGTAAACGACACTGCTTACGTAAGCAACAAAATTATATATTCTGTTCATACAGAATTATTATAGTGACTGTTTTCACTACATTAAGTAATAAATACTACATGAATTGTTTAAAGACATTTCATTAATTATGAATCTATCTCGATCTATTCAGTTTTAGAACATCGAGTAATTTTTATTCATCTATTGTCAATTTGCAAATCTTGTTGAATATAGTACAATATTTAACGAACTAATCAAAATGATAAAGAAATAATAATTTACTTCAAGTTTTTCGTCAATTCTTACCAAATGCACCATAGAAAAATGATATAATAATATTTTAATATAATAAATATCTATTAAATACATTTATTATTAATTTTAATTTAGAATTATTACCGGAATATCAAAGCAATTGCTACCATGGATGTGACGTACTGTTTCCCGTAATACCATGTAAATCTATTTATTAATACAATACCTTCGTTCTATATTTTGTATATATATCTAAAATTTTTAAATGTTTTTCAATGATTTATCTATTCTACATTGACATAGATGGACGTGAGAAAAAAAAAAGACAAAGGGCAACCTCAACGGACCAGGAAAAAAAGAAACGTCAGAATACAAAGGGAAAAACTTCCCAAGACGAATAATTTTATTCCAAAACAACAGTGAAAGGAAGCACTTCATATATTCACATATGTATATACATATACATACATACATATATATATATATATATATATATATATATATATATATATATATACAGTCATGTACCTGTTTTACCTTAAATGTATTCTACTATTGAATTTTAAATGATTAAATTATTAATATTTTTCACTCTTCCTAACATCATAAATTAATATTTATACAATTATAACACATTTATAATGCAACGTTTATGTTCATTTGCAAGTTTGTCATGTTTTATTAGTAATATAAATTTTCTTAATAAACTGTCAGGATAAAATAACATAATTAACTGATTTCTTTAAATGCTTTTGAAAAATTTATCCGTAATAATGATTTCATATATGAAATTGTAATTTCATTACAATTTTCTTCGACCTGAATATAATTCCACGTAACATCGACACAAATTAATACTATTAATACTATTAACACCATTATTATCATTTCAATTAAATATTTATTAATTATTTAGAAGTAGAATTAAAAAAAAAAAAACTTTAGAATTTTTCGATTTGCTGAAACCTGCTGGAAAACTTTTAAATAAATAAATCGCCAATTAACTATCATCTGTTTTATCATTTTTATAACTATATATTTTTTCCTCCTCGTAGTTAACTTATTTGATACAAAAAAAAAAAATAATAATAATAATAAATAGTCAAATGTCAATATAGTTTTTTCAAAAATAGATTTATTGCAATTTTGATAAAATTTTTTTTATTCAATACTGACCATATTAATATTTGAATACATTTAAATACGTAATATATTAATATCATTAATGTTAATTAGTGTTTTAGAAGATTTTAGCTTTTACAATAATATTTATTCTCCATATAGAAATAATTATAGTTAAAAACAGTTAAATTTGCTTTTTCAGTATTAAAAGTCAATTGAAAATGTAACTTTCGTTTTTTCATTTGCAAATATATCTTCAAATATATCGAATACTTTACTGAAATTTTATATTAAAATAACGCAGGATGATATCATTATGTTAAATTATGGATTTAAAAATTAAGGATTATATGTAAAAATGTATACTTCATATAGAATTAACTACATTTTTCCTTGCTAATTTATTTTAAAAAAGTATAAAAGATTTATCTTAAAAATATGTTTTAAAATCTATAATGACTTTATATTGTAGTTTGTGGATGTAAAATTCATTTATTTAGTTTTTTTAAATTATAGAAATTCAAATGTTTATTTAATTTTTTTTTTTTGTAAATAGTAAAATTTTCACATATGAGCATGTAAATTCACCATATAATTTGCATTGAAATTTGTATAATTCAAATACACGTTTTTCATTTCTATAATTTTATTAATAATTATATTCAGTATTAATACATACGACATTACTAAATATTTACATCACTAATTTTTATTATCAAAATGAAGTTGAATAACAAAACTATTAATTTACTGAAGAACAATTTATTATTAATTCGTGTAAATAATTATCTAATTTGAATATTTACAACCGTATATTATTATAAAAATAGTTATATTTTTAAAAAAACCTTTAGAAAAGATTTATTCTATTAAAAAAAAAATTTAATTATTCCTAAAGAAATATGAAAATTTTGTATATTACGATATTTCTTATCAACTATGGATTAGTTTCAAGTTCACCATTACTCCAGTGTCTTCAGTACTGTGATGGTAGGTTATGAAATATATGTTATTTTCAAATAAGATATATTAGAAAAAAAAAAGATAAAAAACCATTACTCAGCTTCATATTATATAATTAAATATCATGTGTAACCATTAAAATATTCGTTTTTTAACTTTTAAATAAGATAGCTATTGTTTTAAAAATGAGCATTGGTATAAAATCATAAAATCTATTAAATCATATTGCAAATAAGTTGAACGATTAATTCATACAAGATTATTTATATTGTGGAAAAAACAAGAGAGACGAAGCAATGCAATAATACAGACTTTAAAATCTGTGAAAATCTAAATGAAAATCACAAAAGAGTTTCTAAATTTCGATTCCTAATACTAAAAAATAATAAATAATCATACATTTATATTATATGGTCTGTAATAAGTTCGAGCAAGAATTTCCAACGATTGAATCTGTTAATACTTTTTTCAAAATTTATTTATAAAGTATATAGTTATAGTTACATTTTGTATGTAACATATTGTAGAATTTTCTTTGATGAATTGCAAGAATCGAAATTCGATACTTTATCCGCAATTCATTCTTTTACAAATTTGAATAAAAGTAATAAAATAATAGTAACATGAAAAATTTATATAGATTTAAATTAAAATTAATCAATAAATAATACTTACATTACAATAATACTTACACTACACGATGGTCATTGAGTAAATTAACTTTGAAAGCAATTATCTTAATGATGAAAATTCATGATTTATCTATATGACTACATCGGATATTTTTATATCAAAATTTATTATCGTTATTCCATTATAATATTGAAGATTCTTTAGCTCGATATATATGACGTTTCTATCAGGATTATGCAGATAAAACTAAGTTAACATCAAGGAATTATATAGAATCTATAATATATACATAATTGTATATTACATATATTTATAGATAATTATATATAATAAAAATATTATTAAATTCATTCAAAGCCACACACTTTGGTCATGGACTTAATATTAGTTGTAAAAGAACTTGTTACGAAAATGCTACGCAAGGTTAGTGTAATTTTTTCATTGAATGAGATTAGTAATAATAACATATTTTTGTGTGTGTATTTTTTATTTTTTTTTTATCATACAGGAGGAAGCGAAAAGCAGACGTTAGATGAATGCTTAGAAGTCTGTGAAAGTGAGTTTGTGAAATTGATTTTTATATCAGAATAATAATTATTTCATTTGTATAAACGACTCATTTGATATTTTAATTATACTAAGAAATTGGAAATTATTTCAATTTCACTATACTTAATAAAGATTTTCGATAGCGTGAAACATATAAATAATACAAAAAAGTCTAATATTTTCACTATCGACCTTTATATCTAATCATATATAATATTCTTTATAGGTTTTTTTTTTTATATATATATTATATTACAAATTTTTTTATGTAATTTTCTATAAAATATCGAATCCTTTGTTCAATATTTAGTCATTATTTCACTTTTTTTTTTTAACGTGTACTCATTTTTAGACAATTTTAATAAATTTTTAATTCACATTTTCAAAAGTAATACAAAGATTATCAATCTTTTATTTTAATTATAAATATGTAATTTTATCTACTTTTTTTATCTCCCTAATTTTCTGTTAAAATATTATATTATTTTTTTCATCCAATTAATATTAATTTTAATTAATATTTTAAATAATTCTGATTATGTTATTAATTTTTTACAAATACGTCAGTTTTATTATTTAGGATATCATTCATTATCATAATCATTAAATCCTTACATATAGACCATAGGAACAAATGCATTAAATTTCCTTATAACTTAACTCATAAAATAAACAATCATCTTTTCTACTTAATTATACCGTTTTACAATAATTCTGTTTGAATAAAAGTCTACGAGATATTATCTTTTTTGTAAATATAATTCAAATATTCTAAATTGATTTTCATTTCATTCTCAATTCTGCTGTGTTTGACAAACAATTCTAAGCGACATATATTTTTAATCATCTTTTTGAAAAGTCTGAAATTCCTATATATTGATTATTTTCTTAATAATCATTCATTACTTTCACTACTGATTGGCGTCTGTAAAGGAATTATGCGCTAAATTTTCGCGAAAATTTTCAATTGTAATTAACGTAGTTGCTTTATCGCGCTCTTATCTAAATAGAAAGTTTTGATAATTCTGTACACAAAAATATTTTTCTTCTTTTGAATTTTTAATTAATTGTAAGTTTCATAATAAATTTAGTTTGAGTATAAATAAAAATATGACTATATTATACGAATTATAATACATTTTCATTATATATATATATATATATATATATATATATATATATATATATAATAACAAAATCTATCAATATGAGAAATGGTTTAAACAAATTCATTTTTAAACTATACAAAAATATCCCATATTAATTTCTGAGATAATTCTCTTGTTTTTTAATTTATTAAAAATAATTTAATTTATTAAATTTAGGGAATAATAAAAATCGTAGTTTAAAATATATATATATATATATTCACAATAATCATAATTTTTTTTTATAATTTAGCATTAAATTCAGAAGAACAAAAAAATGATTGTATATCTGGATGTTCATGTTTATTTCCTTACAAACGTGGTAATTATGTTTTTATTTAACATATCTAAAATTCCCCTGACCTCTGTGATATGTATTAAAAAAATTTTATTTATTAGGAGTAAGAGACAGAAAACGTCCACTAGTAATAGGAGATAAGAAATACAGTTCTAAGCGCTATAGAAGATACTGGCCGACGACTCCACCAATGCGAACATGGCTGTAGTTTCATATTTGTAGACATAAGACTTTTCAGGATACCACTTGGCATCATGTAAAGAACCATTATTTATAATTAATTTTCGAAGATATATCAAAGATATAATAAATACAATAAAATAAATTAAATGAGCTTTTGAATTAATTTTAGATAACTAGCTTATTCATATAATTATCAATGCGTATAAAAATGAGTATAAACTTTTATTTAAAAGACTTATATATACTTATTTAAATTTTAAGAACACTATTATAATACAATCATGAAATTTGCAAAAATTGATGTTATTAGCAGACTATGCTATTCTCAGTTGATGATTAGAGGTTTTTAGAGGCTTTGTATTCAATTTTTGCTTAACCAAGATTAGTTACGGCAAAGTTCAAAGACTGCATTTTTGACTTCGATCGATAACCGTTTTAATGTACAATTAAAATAGCCTGTACTTTTGTACAATTTATAATTACTACAGATGAATACATTTAATATGATACTCTTTCTATATAATATGATACTATTTCTTCATCTCTCGACTTTAACTTCCATTATATTCTGTATTTTTACCGTTTGTTATACTTGGAATTGATCAATATTTTTTTCTCAATATCGATGGTTGAGTACCAGATAAGTATCCGGGGAGATATCAGTTTCCGACATAAAATCATTTAAATTAAATAAATTAATGCATTATATGAAAATGTAAAACAAAAATGAAGCGCTTTGTTGAATTAGGTCACTCCTTGCCTTAAACATCATCTTAAAAGAATGAATTTATTCAATTACATGTTTCACCAATTTCTTTTCGATTATCAGATAACTTATCCATGACTGTTTTATTTGATAATATTCATGTATTAGATGAAAAGTTTTTACTTTAGATAAAATATATCCATACCATTCGCACTAAGTATGGTGAAAGCCAGTATTACGATTATCAAAAATATTTTACTATATGCTGACAGACAGACAGACAGACAGACAGACAGACAGACAGACAGACAGACAGACAGACAGACAGACAGACAGACAGACAGACAGACAGACAGATAATATTCGCATTAAATTTTCCTTATTTAGTCTCTTAGTTAAATACCAAAGGAAAAGACGTGCATTCCCCTGGCTATATTTAAATGAGACTCTTATCGCTGATTTCATTGAATTACGCAATCCTGGAACGCTACTGGAATATCCTTTACTTACAAAAAACTTCAACTGAAGATGTTAGTAGGGCGATGGAGTAGCGGAAGCGTGTGGAAACGAATGGTGTTTCGAATGATTCCTTATCAGCAGTGTTGGTAGCCATAGTATTGAAAAAGCTTCCAATCCAGAAAATGAATCATTACAAATGATATTTTTCCATCTGGTAGTGATGGTCGATTTTTATTAAAAGAAAATATTATACAAACAATGTAATTAGTATTAATGTAATTAGTTATGTTGACTGTTTACTTAGTTGAATTATCAATCGGTTAGAGTTATTAGTATATTTATTATTTTTTTAAGATGTATATATATATATATATATATATATATATTTTATATTTAAAAAATGGAAAGAATAAGATATATTATAAATAATAATAAATTTATTAACATTATATAAATGTGTAAGAATTAAAGTCAATTGTCATTTCGATTACAGGTAATATAATTTTCTATTTTCTTATTGTAAGGGCAAAAGATAAATTATTACTTGTTTATTTACTTTGTATATAAAGGACATAATTTGAAAAATATCTGAATAAAATTCTTTATTTACTGCCAGTTGTTATATTAGACCGACGAAACCTACAATGCTTCATATAAATAAGTGTTAAAAATCTGAAAAATTCTTCCGAAATCAAAACTAAAATTAAAAATATAAAAGATAAAAATGAAATGTATTAATATTAATAATATTTTATATTATGAATTTTTAACAAGAAAACAGATTGACTTTAAAACTCTTATAAATTGACAGCTGAAACTATAATAGTACCATATCTAGTACTGCTTAAACATAAAGAGAAAATCTATATTTAAACAATTATTAACATACAAATAAGAATAAACGTTATTTATATGTTTATAAATATACAAATTAGTTTAATGATTTCGAACAAAATGATATTTAGCCGTGGAATAAATACATTCATACACACACGCGCGCGCGCGCGCGCGCTTACACACACACACACACAATAAATTAGTATCGTTATCATTAATCAATAAAATTAAAAATATTGTACAGAAGTTATTGTAGAAAAATAATTTTAAATTTCGGAATTTCTGTACAATTTAATAAAAATTGTCACGAAAATATAATTTTAAACTTCATGTTTTATAATGCTTTCACAGCGTTATCATTTAAATCTGTTCGATTCGTTCTTTTAACTTAACTGTATTTCTTCATAATTTCCATATTTAATAATGGCAAAGTATAAATAGAACATCGTTAGTAACATACGCACTATAGGTTTATTTGTACACTTAAATGATTCTCTACTCTTAGCATATTTAAAAAAAAAATTCGTTATTGGTCAGTGAATGTCTATAATATAACTTTAGACAAAGCGCTAGTGAAAGAAAAAGTGACACGCGTTGCATTATTACATTTATTATTGATTAATTTATTATTGTAGAACTTGAAGGTTAACAATAGACATAATGCAAATCAAATTAAGCACAACTCTTATTTTGCAATAATTTTTTATCTTTATAACTACATTCAATTTACGTGTATAAAATACATAAAAGTATATAAATCTATTTATCTATTATATGCTGTTCGTTCAACATCTAAACACTTAACGCCAAGATTCCGATTAATTACCCGAGAATACTTTATTTATTAAACTGAAATAATTCGAATCGTTTAAATTATGAACATTTTCATTTTAATTATTGATTAATCTTTTGATTTACATTTACATTTTGATGATTAATTTAAAAATATATTTATAATTTTACAATGAAATGTTTTAACAGTAAACATCCATTTACCCATGAATTTATTATTTAAAATAATATATATTTTAAAGTTAGACAACAACACATAATCAACATGTATTAAATATCAATAAAGCTATTTTTTTTTAAATAATTCGAATTTTTGTTAAATAGCATCAGTTATATACATTTGCTATTATTTGTTATAATTATTGTATTAATAAACTGAAATTTTAAATAATATTTATATGAATATTATGAAAAATTATCGATTCAATAATACAACAATTATATTGTAATATATAAACATTACCTTTTTATTACGGCTTTGTATTAAGTTAATAATAAATTAAATAAAGTAAATTTCATAAATATTTTTATTACAAGACAAAATGTTTAACATCTAAATAACTCTTAATAACATAATCGAGGTATCATGAAATAGTTAAAATATTTCAATTTAATGATTACTATAATTATATACTTGATATACAAATCAAGTAGATAATTTTAATAAAATTAAAAAAAAAAAAAAAAAATTAACATAATATTGAATTTCAGAAATCTATTAATTATGTTTTAATCATAATGAATAAACGCTATAAATGAATGATTGTAGCAATTAGTTTTTACGAATGAAAGACATTAAGTATTCAAATGCATCATAAAACTTTAATATTTACATAAGACCTTTTATTTGTAAAATATTGCACTATTTAATAAATAATATCCCGTATACTTAGAATCAGCTCCATCTAATGCAATAAGTAAACAGAAATGGTGTTTGTTATTATATGCAGGACATTATAACGCACATTAAACAATCAACATGTCCTTGCATTCTATCACGAAATTCACGTCATTGCGAGTTACTAGACGTTAAAGCTTGCATACATCTATGCCAATTGTAATTAATCAGATGCTCATCTTATTCATGTTGTACATTGCATTACAAACAAACGTTCTGACTAGAATTTCGTGACTTGACGTCTCTGTACCATAAAAAGGATTGGTGCGCACCCATTCATCAAGCATCGTAGTATCGCTGCGTTAACTCGATACGCTGATTTTTTTAAAACATCTATGTATGGTTCAAAAAGGATTCTCTGTAATATTCATTCTATTGAAGAATCGTGACTGTATCTCGCGGCTCTTTTCAATAATTTTCGTTGAACTTTATATTTCAGTTAGTAGTTAGTAAATATTATTAAAATTTTTATTTAAAAAAAATTGCATTTAAATAAATTTATTGGCAATCAAAGTTATAATTACCAGTAATTAATGATACGAAAATTAAATATATCATTTAGCATATTAGTTTTCAAACATAAATCATTCACGTAGCGTTCAAATAACATTATGATATAAATAATTCTATAATAATGTCCTAAATATATATATATTTATATATAATGTAATGAGAAACACATACATTTTTTATATTTGTATAACAGTAATTATAAAATGTATCAAAAAATAAAAATTTTTTAAATTTTTCTATATTAATATGTGACTTTTGTTTAATGATTATCCATAATTATAAATCTTACTTTGATTATCGCATATCGAGAAATATCATAATTCTTTAAATACATTTACGGTTTAATAGTTGAAAATTACGTATAATATATACGTTTTTATAGTTAAAAAATACATATATATATATATATATATATATATATATATATATATATATATATAATAGATTATAAGGTACGTAATAAATTTCCGAAAATTCGTCAAAAAAGGCAAAATTTATGATTCATAATAAAATAATATAAAATAGTTATTAATACAATAAATAAAATATACGTGTATTTATCTATAATTAATATTTAAAAAGTGATGATTTTATCAATAAAGCTTATCCTTTCACAATTCGTCCTTTAATATACGAATGAACGACAATTTATAAAATAAATGCCAATTTATTAATATATGGAATATAAGTATGGCAAATCAGCTGTTGAGTAACTTTACTATCCAAAACGAAATATAAAAATGTAACTTCGTAGTAGTTGGCAAACTATAGAGCTACGATATTTTAAAATGATGCATCGATCGTTAGATTATTACAGTATTGAAGTGCATATATAAGTATAAAAAGGAAATCATAGAGAGCTCATGGTTATGCGTTTATGGATGGAATGGCTGCGGGAAGACAAGAGATTGCATTGGTGCATGTTTAAGCCTATGACTTTCCCAATTATCCCGGAATAATTTCGGAGAATGGCTTCGCTACTCAGATATACGTGCTTTAATAGTTTCCATTATCGAATCATCTGTTGCACATCATATGACCTTCTAATGATATATAAAAAAAATTATTGACGAATATTAATTATTTACAATTTCGCCATAATTATAAATTTAAAAGTAAAAAATAATTATCTCCGTACATAGGTCATATGTCGTGCTTTTGTTAATTTTAAAAGATATATTATAAATTTTGTAAAATCACGTTTTATCGAAACTATTAATAATATATCACAAATAAGATCTACACATATAATAATATTTATATGCACAATAATACAAACATTCCATTTACTTATAAATTTATAAAATCATCCTTATTAATTACGAATATTACGATTATCTACAAAAATAAATATCTATTTAATCTCGTTTTTTTTTTTTTTTTATTATTATTACTTTTATTTATTTAATATGGAATAAACACAATTATAGCGATTGTGTAAACTATAATACTTTATGAATTTTTCATTTAATATTTTTAAGGAGGTCAATTAAGAATTAAATAACAATTTATGAATCATAATGAGATCATAAAATTATTATCAACTAATCATCAACCTCAAATTGCAGAAAATAGCAGTATTATTATAACTTTAAAAACGGGCATTTTTACGATATCAAGTAATTCAGATGTTATTCAGTGTATTATTATATTACATATTTTCATATAGAATAATAGATTTAATTTCTTTTTATCCTGTAATAAATAATTTTACGTAATTATATATTTCAAATTAATAATAATTACATTCCTTAAGTAATCATTCGAACAAAATACCTAATGAAATTACATAAAATTAGATATACGATATAATCATACACGTTTATGTTTATTAATGAAATTGCTTAACGTACGTAATTTTTACTTCTTACATGCACAACACTTTCTTCGTTATGATAAATGACTCAAAGTATCTAAAGCAATAACAACTTTGAAGTGTTAGTACATGATTGTGCTACACCTTAAAAATGAAAAATTGTCTTGTTAGGAAAAACTTAAGACGTGTCTATCTCTATTCACTTAATAATGCTTAAAAACATTCAATAATATTATAGTTTTTAATAATTCCAATGAATTTGAAACATCAGCTTATTTTATAAAAAAAAAAAAAAAAACAATTTCTTTGTAAAACAGAAGCAATTTTTTATATTCATCATGGAGTAAATAAAGAAATACGCCTTATATTTACTTAAATAAGTATTCTTAAAGTTAAAAATCAATAACCAATTAATTCCAATAAAATTCCATATTTCAAAGTTATATTTCAACATTTTTAATATCAAGATACTTTTGAGTAACATTTTTGTCCTTTAAGATTATATTCAGCTTCTTTGCATGATAATACGTCAATTATATTCAGAAAAATAATACAACATCTCAATCAATAAAAAAATAACAAATTTTTATTTTCATAAAGGCTTTCTATAGTAAAGATTAATAATTGTTGTATTGAATTTATACATTTAATAATCATTATTATCTACCTATATTTTACAGATAGAAAATAATTTTATAACTTATCAATATACAGCTAAATTCCAATTTAATTAATGACATAAGATAATTTTAAACGCAGTTAACAATAATATCCACTTATATTTTTAAACCAACTAAATTGTAAAGAATATAAAATTTATTTATATTAGCAAATAATATATAAATAGTACTTTTAAAAAACATATATAACATATTGATATAATAGTATACTATTATAAACTATTAATAAAGGGGTCAAGCTTCCTTAGCTCTAAAAATTAAATTCACGAACAATTGCTGCTTAATAAAAATACCAAAGTTTTCTCATTTTAATTTTTTCTTAGATTTTCTCTTGCACCACTACATATACTCTACATGACTATTACCACAGATTTAATAGTATCCCATATGATAATCGTATGCATTATTAAGCAAAGTATTTATACATAGTGTCGACATTTTTCCAATCACGACTTTACAGTCATAACCATCTCAGCTCATTTCTTTCTTACCTCCTATTTATCTCCTTTTTTTTTTATATTCGCTCATTTTTCTTTATACTGGTACTCTCGTGTATTCATTACAATATGTTTTTCCACTATACTGTCTATTTTAAACTTATTCTAATTTGTCTATTGTCTTTAAACATTTTTTTAGATTTATATAATTTTCTTATACACTTGTGCATATATTATTTGTAAATCTATCTTCATAAAAATATTTGGAATTACAAATAATTCTAATTTTTATTCATAGACACAGTAGTTAATAAAGTATGATAATATAATACTTGATTTCAAACATTTTATTTGCAAAAAATATAACTATATATAACTATATATACTATACCTGAAGTGCGTAAAGTATTTGCTTGATGCGAATATAATATCGCAAAATCGGATAACTTATTAGACTAAAAACTTTTCATTCATTGTTTTTTTAATCATTATGAAGATATATGAAAAATACATGAATGAAAAAAAAAAAAATGAATAAAAACAAAATATAATTAAAACGTTTTATTGTATAAGTTTTAACGTCCAGTTAATATTTTGTACAGAATAATCGTTATAGCTTGTCGAATTATTACATACGAATTCTACGAAAAAATATAGAATCTACTTACAAAGCTTATTATATACAAAAAATCTTAAAATTGAAAAAATATATCATTTTCAAAAATATTTATTATAATAAGGTAAGAGGTTATTTTTTCTGAAAATAAAAAGATGGGAATCTTTAATCATATTACATGAATTATAAAATCGATGTACATTTTTATAGAAAATAAATCGTTAAAGTTACCAACAAACCTTATAAAATAAAATAAAATTTTTATTGTTATATTTGAAACGATGATAGTTACGTTTAAAAAAGATTTAGAGAAAAATACTCTGAAATTATGTAACTTTGATCTTCCCTTATAAAATAATTATAAAATTAATTTATTAGTTTTTATGTGTGTGTATATATATATATATATATATATATATATTAATAGTTATGAACTTCATAATTTAAAAATATTACGCAATATGTATAAATTTAATTTTATATGTTGAATAAGTGATTACTTGAATCATCTATAAACTTCCTATATTGACTATATAAAACTTTTTTTCTCTTAAATTTATTTTATAGTATAATAAAATTATAAAAAAATTTTAAATTATAATTTACACATTTATTTATTTATTTAAATAAATTTTATATACAAATTGATATTAATTTTAAATAGAAATATTTAAATGTATTAAATACAAAAATAATACCTTTATGATAATTTTAAAAAGTTATAGAATTATCATTAATGGAAGTAAATTACTGTTTACTAAGTTTGTAAATTTACAAATAATTTGTTAACAATTTGAAATAAAGTGTCCTTCGCAACTTCAAAATATAACTATATACACGAAGATTACATAATTAATTACGCATTTAAATATTGTATATTGTGAAAAATTAATTCAAATACTAATGTCGCTTTCTTATATTAACTGTAATTGTAGTTTAAGTATACGGAATGAAGCAAATATAAATACAATAATAATTCTATAAAAATTACTAATATCTATTTAATTCATACGTAGAATATACAAATAGTTTAATAACTAAGAATAAAGACTAAAATAACGAAGAATAATAACTCCAAAATTTATAATTTTTTTATGTAAATAAGAAATCGCAAAGTTATTTAATCTCGGTGTACTTAGAAATCAATTTACAAACAATAAAAAGATATTTTCTAAAATATATGGTTTCATATAATTCATTTATATATATTTTTGTTATCAAATCAATCAATTTAATGAAGAAATTTAACGGTCAACTCCATATATAATGCATACTTTTATAAATTTAATTATAAATTAAATATTTTTATAATTGAATAAATTGAATACATAAATTTAATTGATTCAATTTAAGTTGATTAATATATAATGAGTAATAAATTTGTCTATTAAAATTTACAGCACGCTATAAAATATTTAATTAACTTACTCGTGTGGCTCATAAGAATATTATTTAAAGGTTCATAAATTGTAGGCAGAATGCTTTTATATAAGGACATTAGATGCAAATTTGTATTAGTTAATGTAAATAAAATTATATACAATACAAATAATTGAAACAAAATCTAAAATAAAATAAATATAATGTTAAAATTTTTATAATATATTACGTATTTATATGTTTATTCTAAGATTTATAAGAATTATAATAATTTAAATTAAAAAGACTAAATTATTAAGGAAACAACTGTAAAGAAAAAGTGACAAAATATAATGATTCTTGTATTATTCAATTATAAAATTTTTCTTATTATCACATTAGTAATTTAATATTTTGAATAAGAGAAATATATAAGGATCATCTTTACTAGAATATAATTTCTTAAATACAGCTGTTAGCAAAAAGTTATACGATAACATAAAAAATTACGTACGATCGTTTTATATATAAAAGTACCTACAAAATTTTTACATCATACCGTATATGACATAAATACATATGCATAGTGTATTGTATAGTAGTAAGTCCTTAAATTACGTTAATTAAATATCGTTAATATCAAATATTGTTTAAAATATATACGGAAAAAGAAATTAAAATTATAACGATTTGAAGATTATTGCAATCTAAAATTAACAAATGTTTATTCCACGTAAATAATTATGAAATCATGAAACATATATGTTTATTTAAGCATCAGCCTATGCATGTGTATTAAATGTAGAATGAAGAATAACAATGAGAATTATTATTATGTAATATTAATAATATAAATGTAATAAGAAAGAAATTGAATTATTATGCCATAATTAAAAGTAAATACATTTTTATCATAAATTTTAGATAGATGATGGTCTTTAATACTTCTTTTTTAAAGTTTGTATGATTAATAATGTAATATTTATAAAACATAATTAAAAATATCGATAATAATGTATATATATATATATATATATATATATGTAAATGTAATAAAATATATCCATTCATTATTTTATCATTATGATGTTTATTTATATAATGATTACTGTAAGATAAGTTTACACGTTTTATAAATAATGCATTTGAGTATATTTAGATTACGTATTTATGAATTGGAAAAATTTTTGTTTACTTTTAGATTAACTTATAGAAAAAATTAAAATATTTACAACAAACTTATACAGAATAATATTGATGAGATAAAATTGACGCGAAAAGTCAAATAGCTTCTATAATTATTAGTATTTACAATAAATAAAGTATTAAATTTTTGTTCATGTTTTTATTTATTTCCGTGAAAAAGTTAATAGATCGCAGATATAAACTATTGAACCATCGTATTAGGTATGCGAGATAATTATTTGTTACATACAGCCATGATGATCATTATAGTCCTAAAAAGCTTTTAAGCACAAGGGAAATAATGTTTACAAACATTAAAAGAAATATATCTTAAATTAGAAAATGCTTAATTTTATCGAGAAGTAAAATAGTTACAAGTAGAACTCCATATACACATGTATATGTATACGGAGTAAGGCAAACACCAAATGACTCTATGAAAGTAACGTACTTTCTCTTACTTAACATCGCATCATCTAGCTCTATCTTATGCTCATTCACTGTTTTCCTCTCTCTCTCTCGCTCTCTCTCTCTCTCTCTCTCTCTCTCTCTCTCTCTCATACTCACCCTTTGATGCTTGCTCTATTACAGAGAAAGAGAGAGTTTTTGTTTATTTATAGATACGGTACAAAGCCTATTTTCTTTTGACATATGCAAAGTTGTATAAAGTTTTAAAGAGTTTAATGACTTTTTGGAAAAAAATTCTACTCAATCTTGTTACTCGTTACTTAAAACTACAAATTTCAAATAAAGTTATTACTTTTTTCAATGGTCTTGTATGTCACCACTGTAGAACATTAAGTTTCACGACATTGGGCTACCCGCAGTGAACTATTAGTATTATTCATTAAAAAAATAAGAAAATTGTCTCTACTTTTCCTCTCAACGCTTTTCGTCTTTGTTAATTTAATGCCTTTAACGTAATTTTGCGTAATCTGTCACCGCACGATTGTTAACTTCGATCGACAATTTATTTTAAATTCTCATACGCAAGAAAATGTCATAAAATAATAAAGTACATACATAGTAGAAATATTATATTAAAAAATTTTATTTGCAAAATTGAAATTTAAAAATACCCATGGAAAAATATAAAGTTAAAAACGATATGATAATTAATCTTTGACATATTTTATGATGATAATGAAAGCTTATAAAAAAATTAAAATTATACTCAATAATGCTTCTTATAATTCTATCTTCCGAATTGTAAAAGAAAAAAAGGAATAATTATTATTATATAATATAATTACGTAATATATAATTAAGTTCTGAAATCATAATCTTAAATTATATATCTATAATTTCGATGTTATAAATTCATCCTAAAATATTCAAAAAAGACTTACTTACCTCGAAATTACTTTTATCTTATAATTTGTCGATATAATAATGAAACTGTAATTAAGGTTAACGATATAATATTATATACTAGGAAATCAAAAGCTGATAATAATATAATTAACAAATTTTCAAAATTTCTAAAAAATAAAGAAAGTTTAGGAAGTTTGAAAGGACAAAAAAAAAGATAGTAATAATCTCAATAAAACTTACTAACGCAATACATTGCACTGCTATCAGTTTTGCATTGAATAAAAACAGTTTATTAATTCATCACATTATCATTATATTTGAGTACTTTCACGATTTACCGCACCTCAGGTGTTCAGAGAAATTTGAAGGAAAAAAAAAAGAATCCCGTAAGATTCGCTATTTAAATGTATATGTATGATACTCTATTACGAATACAGACTTAACGTTTTTAATAATTATCCACGCTCGTGAGGAGAGATGTTGAGAAATTTTCTAAAGTTGGCAAAAATACCTGTACAGGAATATTATAAATATATTTTATTTAATTCGCACGAAATTATTATTTCAATTAGTTTAGATAGTAAATTTATTATTTCTAAATTATTTAATTCAATGCTTACCGTAAAATATTGTCTTCTAATAGTTTTACTAATGAATTATAATTTACATTAAATCGATACTAATTTATATATATTTTTAATATTTATTTATTCGTTATGTTTTACAATACACACGTCGACGCGAGCATATATATATATATACATTCTTATGAAAAATTAAGGATATTATGTGTGGACTTAATATACAGTTTTAAGTATTGGTAAATACTTATTAAATATCATATATTTTAATATATTCTCGATTTTTATTCGAAGAAAATTTTTAATCAACCGATGGTTATTTATTTTGTATATTACTTAAAGCTATTACAGTAAATGGTTATGTTGCATCATAATTATAAATAACTGTATTAACTAAATTGAACAAAATTTACTATATTTTGAATCTTAAATTATGAATGAAATATAAAATTACGAATTTTCGTTTAAGAAAATGATTTCGAATGATATAATTCGAGTGATATAATAAATCGTAAGCAGTTCTAAGCGAAAATATTATCTAAAACTCTTAGGCGCGTGCTATACGCTTTTATGAAAACTAAATAAAATCAAATATTTGTATTTTCTTCTTGATACGCAAACAATAACACTTGTATTCAAAAAGATCCTTTTCTCTCGCTTATATGTGTGTGTGTGTGTGTGTGTGTGTGTGTGTGTGTGTGTGTGTGTGTGGTTATATATAACGGCTCGTGAAATCGTGTATTCAGCTTATATAAGCATCAGCGCGATCGATCGAGTCGATTCCTTTACTGCGGGTGCAAAAGCGATAAAAAAAAGGTCACCGCGGAAATATCGCAGAGTTACTTTCAAAGGATTTTCTGTAACATTGCATCTTGTCCATTATTGCCGAATTGAAAAGAGATGCGGTTGAGTACGGAGCTGCGACTATACTTTCATCCCTGCCACTGCATTTTGCACAATTGATCGTTCTCGTTAAAATCGAATGCTAGAGATAATATTCTCCCTCGTTCCACTTGACGATTCATTTTGTTTTCCACTACTTTGGGGTGTTGCAACACAATATTGGATTATTTGTGCGCACAGACTTTTCGGCATATTACTCGGAAGGAACGAGAGAGAGAGAGAGAGAGCGAGAGAGAGAGAGAGAGAGAGATTTTACTGCTTATGGTGCAATTGAGCTTCATTAAATAATTGTTACGTTATAGCTTATACCGCAGTAATATCTTTCTATGGATTTTCTATCTTAAACAATAACAATTATTTGAAATTACTTATTGAAAAATAACTCATTATAAAATTCAATTTTACGAACAATTTTGACATATAAAAAAAATATTTCATAAATAACTTAACATAATATCAAGTAAGAAATTTTCAATCCTTTTCAATCATATATTTATAAAATCCTAGCACGTTTTAATATATATTTTGTTTCCTTTTTATCTTTATATTCTTATTTCTTAACCTCGCCGTCTGAATACAAATATCAGCCTTTCATAATTAAACGACTGCAATCTGGCACTCGATAATCGCAGATATAGATCACTCAAGACGCACCATTGATAGATCGTTCATCTTCGCGATGAAGCAACCGCTCTCCCTTTACACATAGATTTCAGAAATCCATCGACGCTGCCTATTTACCTTTTTATTTACCTCGTTAGTAGCTCCTGGATGTTTTCTTATTTATAGACGGTATCATTCTAATTCCGTGTCGATTTCACGAGAACTAAAAAGATAAAATAAGGAATCCGTTGACGCTTTCTCAGCGTGATATAAATACTCGTGCCCCGGATAAATTATCGTATATTACAATTATTTAACGTGAATATTCGTTTGACATTCGCCAATACGAATGCTGGGCTGGTTCTGCTTATTAAAAAAAAAAAAAAATTTTATTCGCTAAAAGCAATATTTACATGATTGATTGTGCAATCAATTTCCTGCATTCTATGGTGAATTAGATTTTTGTTAAAAGTAAAAAATAAAAAAATATGAGCTTCTTAAAGTTGTTGGCAAGTTGGCTTTACAATTTTACAGTCATAAACGAACGCGAGTACATCAGCTTGTAATTATAAATCCATCTTCTCTTTACGAATGATACAATCTCTTGCACAGAAATAATTATTTGACTAAAGTTACGATTATACTTGTAATCAAAATAATGGCGGATATTAAACACATTTAATTGTTCGTTTACGAGAGCTGGAATAATGCGTGTAATGTTTTGATTATAACATGCGACCTCACACACGAATGTTATGAAATAAATTTAAAACAATTTATTACTCAATTTGTTTTTAAAATTAATTACTAAATATCGTAGTTACAACGACTTGGAAATGTAAATGCGCGTTGTGATTAAAATGATTTTGCATCCCTTGAACATAATAATAAGTATTGAGACGAGTATTTCAATTTATGAAATTCATTGAAAATGCATTATTTTCAATTCAATACACAATTTGCAGATTCTTGTAAGTTGTATTTTATGTTCATTCGCACGCTTTGTTACATAGATTCGTGCAATGTCTCTTATACCAACAGGTGAAAATTGTATTTTCACAAACACGCGCGCGTAGCAACGATAGAGAGTAAAAGTAAAATATCGAATAATTATATTTTCAACATTTTCAACATTGACATTATATAACATGAAAGAATATGTAAATATTATAAAAATACGATAACTATTGGTATAGCTCAATTTTCTCTTTTCTTCTCTTCACTACGTATTGTTTTTTACAATATTATATACTCACACGCGGATTTCATTCCTCTCGAGAGCGAAATTTTTAATGGCAAATACTAATGATTTCCAATATCCACACTAAGCCTAACAATGAATGCTAAATATCTATTTGTGCGCGCACGGAGATGACATTCCGCGGACATCGATGTGCGTACTAATATCCAAGATCCGCAACAGCCGTTACAATCTCTCGAGACGCAATGAGGTAATGAATCTCGCGCCCGTGAGATAAGCGTAACGATTCAGGTATGTGTGCGATGGCCCTAACTATATATACGTTGACCTCTCGACTGCACGTGTGACCGTTATGCATACGCACGTACATCTTCAACATTATTAGAGAGATCTGCCTTTCGTCCTGCACACAACGTCACTTTCGCAATGCTCTATATTTTCACTTTACTTTTTCCAGCATTGCTAGATGCACTCGCTTACCATTTTTACAGCTAATATGTTTATTCGATGCTATATTTATTTATATTTTTATATAATTGAACTGCTTGAAATATCGATTAATCGATGCTGCACAAACTGTTCTATTATTCTCTGTGAAAATCAATTGACAAAATTTTACAACTTTATTCGTGAAAAAAAAAAGTGAATAAACATATAAAAATTCAAGCCGTTTTTAAGAGATGCTCAGCAATTCTTATATAATGTTTTATACATGTAGTAGTGTCTTATGAGAGCTCTTACGCCTAAGCTTTATGACTTTTATGTAAATAGGAGATTCAAAAATTTCGTTTATTATCTTCAATAAAATCCATTTCCTTATTTATCTCTGATTAAGTATATGTAATTTATTGATTTATTTATTAATAGTAAGTATTGTCAACATAATTTATTAGTTCAATAAATATTTCATAATACACATTGATATTATTACTCATTTTATTAAAATCTACTCGTTGACGAGCATTTTTATTTTTTCTCTTTCTTTTTCGTTTTTTCTTTGTAATTTTATGGTATTTAATTAAACTAAATAATTGCGAAAGCACGATACTGTAACTGAAAATTTCATTAATTCAATATGAATTCATTCGTAACTCGTGTACAATATTAGTTGATATTTTCAATCGAAGTCTCAATATATAAAATTCAATACTACTGAATATTACAATTTTATCCCAGTTTCTCATACAATTCTGCTAAATATTTAATTCTGTATTATATGAAAATTATATGTTGTTTTTCTTTATATTATCGGTCGAATAATTTCTCTGTCTAAAGCAACTGTAAATTTACTGCAATTCATTTTATTTAGAAATACATCTTTCTGTTACAAATTTGTTTGTCCTTTACTTTATTTTCTCTTGACATGGCCATATACTTTTAATGCGAGAAAATCATTATTACATCTTTACTTAATTAAATATTAATTTTACATCTTTTTATTATTTTTCAAAGGGATAATGAGTACTTTTTATTAAATAAAATTCTTTTTAAAGGTTTTTTGTAATTATTTTTACAAATAATCTGTTGTATTTTATGAAAGAATTCATAAAAATCAGTTTCACCTATAACATTGAAAATTTATTATTATAATTACTCATTACAATTTATTTTATTCTATTTTATTATGTCAAACACGTCAATAAAAATTCACAATTTTCGTTTGAAATATATTAGGATAGACATTACTTTGGCAGACTAATAATCAAATAAAGCTCTAACATTGATAATGTAATATTTGTATATGTTAATATTCTTTTAATTGAAAAATTTATTGTATTATAATTCTCATCTATTGTATTACAAAAATTAATATATTTATCATTATCTAGCTGTTAATACTAAGTTTTATTACGTAAAACAGAAGTAACATTTAGCTTTATTTTATAGCTATGTATATTATATTTTTAGCAGAAATTATAATTGAATATCTTCATTTTATTTGTAGAATTTAAAGTTTAATAGATCCTTTATACATGCTAGAGCTATAATGGTAATCGAATTTTACCTTAATGTTATTTGATTTAACTGAAACATTATTACTGGACAAGTCGTATTTCT
This sequence comes from Ceratosolen solmsi marchali, assembly GCF_000503995.2. Lineage (NCBI taxonomy): Eukaryota > Metazoa > Arthropoda > Insecta > Hymenoptera > Agaonidae > Ceratosolen > Ceratosolen solmsi. The sequence goes on along the minus strand of NW_011948424.1, from coordinate 432,227 downwards.
GTTTATCATTTAGGTAACTAAGTTCTCTGTTCATGGACTATTTGCAATTAATTAATGAACATTTTTTGATGAATTTTTGTAATCGTTTCAATGTAATAACAATTAAATAAACAATTAAATTCTTTTCTAAATTTGTATCATTGTGTACACGTGCATAACATAAAATTAACAATAAGAATTAATATCGCTTCAATTTTTGTAAAACCATTTTCTTCAGACAAAATCATTACCGGGAAGAATAATTTTCATTCTACAAGTCCCTACACACACACGCACGCACGCACGTACGCACGCACGCACGCACACACATGAAGTAAATACCACTAATGAGGTAACAGTCTCAATTTATGAATTTAATAACCTTGTTGGCGATAAAAAAAATTATATAAAAAAAAAAAATAATACTAAAAAAATCATTTAATTATTAAAAAATATTATAATTTAATTATTACATGTAAATTATATAATATGATTAATTAGAGAAAGTTCAAAATACTTATTGGTAACTTTAATAGTATTAAACAAGGATCTTCCATTTATATGGCCTTTCACTTATTACTAATAAAAGAGTTTATCATTGCTGCTTATTATAATGTTGATAATTATAAATATCGAATATGTTACAATACGCAAATATATTCATAATTAAAAATAAACGATTTTAAAACAATACGTAAATATTAAAAATGGAGACAATCAACTTATCTTTATTTGCAGGTTTTACGAGTTCATCGGTAAAGCGAATAATCGATGATTCTACTGTTTAAGTGTATTCGCTTGGGCACACAACTTTAACTCATTTATGAAATTATACTTGTGTTATTTGATCTCAACACGATTTTCATAAATCATCTTTTGATGAGCACATAAGCAAGTAATTTTATCGACGCGTTAGATCAACGTAAAACGAGAATTTTACGATAATATAAAAATATGATAAGACGAAAAACACTTATTAATTGGATTTCTTTGAATAAATTTTACCCACTTGTATTTATGACGTTTCGTTCAAGAATTTTCTTCCATTTCAGTATCTTTTAGCCATTCAATTTTGTAAAGATAGACAAATAAATCTATTTTATTTTTGATAAACGTATTGAGTTAGGTAAGAAAATATTGAATCATGTGTCATCAAATATTTACTAATATTTATTTTCTCTTACCACTAATATTACTTAAAAAATAACGAAGAGTTGAATAGTTTGTCGAATTTTTTATGTTTAATTCTTTATCACGAAATATTTTAATATTTGTATTTCCATTAAGCCTGATATCGTTTTGCAATTGTTGATTCAAATCATTCTTCGACCATTCGAAATAAAATTGTCCAAATTATAATTCATAATACATTTATTTCTACTCATCTTTCAAATATACATATTAGTGTGTGTATTATATGCTTTTAATTTTTTAATTCAATCTTTAAAATGTTTATTATATAAGGCTTAAAGTCAATTGGAAAAATTGAAAAAAATTTTTCCTTTCTATTGAAGGTGCCCAGAGATTTACGGGACGTTTAACGATATCAATTATGAGAATTGAAAATTGTTTTTCATATTCGATGTTGTAGATAATAGATATTTATATGAATAAATATTTTCTGAAATTCATGCTTCGATTTATCTTAGAGATAATATATATATATATATATATATATATATATATATATATATATATATATATATGTAAGTGAATGAGAGAAATATAACTTCCTTAATTCTTTTAAGAAGCACCGTTGTATCTACAAATAATTTAAAAAATTTACTACTCTAAAATTCTCGAGTCTATTTCTTTTATTATAATTTATATGCTTGTGGTAAACAGAGTTAAATAAATTTATCTATAATATGACGTAATAATATCACAATAAAGAACTATCAATCGTTGAAAGCACCCGTAGCAAGCGGTTTTCTACGTCCGAATAAACACCTACAATGTACTGTTTCAATTTGAAGTTATACATTTTTCTTTTTTTTTTCTTTCGCCTTCGATATAATGTACAATTATAATTAACATTTAACAGAAAAAAGCTCAACATATTTATTAATAAAAATTATATTACAAACTATATATTTATAAAATATTTATTATCGATAATATTTTGATTGTGATAATAAATTATTATAAGCAATTGTGTAATATCTGATGTAGTAGTTAAGAAATATTTATTCTTCGTACGTTAGATGAAATGGAAACTTGGATAATATAAATTGAGATGTAAGAACGCGAGTGTACCTTGTCAGTAAGGAAGAACATAATAATAGATTTGAGAGGACAGCGAAGAAAGGACGCATGCGCCATTCGGATAAGTTAGATCATTGTGTGAGAACGGTCAGTGAGCAATATAAATCGACGACGATTCCCTTTCGCCGAGGTCTTAAAGAGAGGCAGATAGATGTACTACAAAATTCCCATGAGATTCGAAACACTTCAGAGTGAATGCGAGTGAGGAGGTTGTGGTTTGTCTATATACTTGACCGCTTTAGCGGTCTTACATTGTGTTAAACTACTTTTCAGATAAACTTTTCCTTTCATTACTTATTATTATGATAGATGTTTTCGTAGTATTTGGCCATATTGGCAACGTGTTTGTATTCAATATGTAGCAGAAATTATAAATCTAGAACGGATGAATTGATACGTACGCGCTAAGTGGTTATTGTACAAGAAAAGTGCATCTATATGGAACTTGTGGACATTTTTCTCTCATGACGATTGATTGTTTTATGTATTATGAAAGCTGTAAAAAAAAAAAAAAAAAAAAAAAAATTGACCTATTCCTATAATGGTAGTTGATAAAGTACTTAGATACACTAGATTATAATTTGGATGAAAAAGTTTTTGTTAGTGCTGGAGAGTCGATTGAATAAAAAAAAAAAAAAAAGGAATAATATCTACGATTTCTCGACATGAATCTATCACTAAATATAATTTCGATAAATAAAATTTGTTTAATAACATAAAAGTGGCGACAATAAACTCTACTCGTAAATAGACAGTTATAACGTTACACTTTGAAGTGATTATAATTTATTCTTATATTTAAACCAAAATCCATATCTCAACGTATTTGTATAAATTATAATAACTAACAATACCAAACGATGTCAACCATTCGATTTGTAATTATGTGTATTATAATAAAATTAAATATTGCTCAATACAGTGCAATTCATTTCTTCGAATGTATTTGATTATATTATCGACATTCTTCTGTAATAATAGAATCAAGTTTATTCATAAATTATTGCATAAATTATAAGAAGAGCGAGCTCCTTTAGCTCATTTATAATTTACTTACTTACAATTAAATAATATTTTCATAATTGCGAAATGTTCTTTTATTATCAGTTGGCTTGAATTTTTGATATTTTCAAGTCCTGATAAATAATTATATAATTCTATTGGAACATTTTCTAATTAAGATTTATGTATCGATTCTAAAACAAACTTACGAAATCCTTGGCATCCGTTAAATTAAATTAATTATTTTACACTGAATGTAAAAGCATTTTCTTTTAAAATAATTAAAGACTCATACTTCTTTAATAATATTAAAATTTTTAAGATTGTAAGAACAAAATGTATAAAGGTAATAAAATTGACGAGCAAATTTTTTCTAAATTTCTTATAATCTTATACTTTCAACGATCTTTTTTTTGTTTTTAAATTGAATTTAACGATGATTAATTTTTATATTACTTGTTGTATTAATCGTCTATGTGTATTATTATAAAAAAAAAAAAAAAAAACAATTAATAAATGAAATAAAATAAGCAATTATAGACTGTCAGCTGATAAGCTTGGAAATGCAAAGAGCATATAAAGTTGTATTATAATTATGTAAATGATTTGCTTTTTGTTCATTCGTTTATGTCTTTAAAGACTAGAAGAAGAAAAAAATTGCAGGCACTACATTTTCGATTCGCATTGAATTGCAAAAATAATACAAATTAAAATAAGCTATAAAATAAATAATACAAAATAAGCTAATAAATAAATCTTATGCAATTATATATTTTTTAAATCTAAACTTTAAAGTATTTAAAGTTATTATATACCACTACAATAAACATAACGTAATAATGCATATCGAATAAATAATTAAATGCTATTTGTTTGTTACAATCAATTCGCATAAAAGTATTAAATTGAACATTACTACGATTGATACAACAAAAAAATAAAAAAAAAAAAAAATAAAAAAAAAATGGAAAGAAAAAAAATAAATTAAATTCCATGAAAATCTTCTAACGATAGTTCATAAAATATGTGCGTATCACATAGTAAATGGCCTGTATTATAAATTATTTATTTAATTAGTGGCACAGTAATAATAAGGTTTTATTGATATAGAAACATATCAATAGCGATGATCTATAATAATTACTTTTTACAATCATTTTTTTATGCAAATATTTTTATAGTAAATTTTGTGCTAAAACGCGCGAAGTGCACTTGCCAATGTAAACTATATAACAATGAATTGGAAATGAGAATAGTGACGATGAAAAAGAAGACAGAATAAATTTAAACGTACGAATGAGCGATTAAACGGAAATATTTTAACGGAATAGCGAATGACATTCGAGATTATTAGCAGTGCGCACACTAAATTAATTACTGAAATTAATTAACATTATCATAATATCAAGAATTTGTTCGAAAATTCAAATTAATATGTATGGGAATGGAAAGTAGAGTTTTATCTACAATTATCGCGATCTAATGCCATGAAAGTAAAGCACCGTCGTTCCGTTTTCAACATCCTCGGAGTATTGTAGGACAATTTTCGTAAATCATTGCCCAAACGGCTAGTGTGATACGAAAGAAAAAGTCGACGATTCCCTTCACAATTTCGCACACATCTCGCAGCCATTTAATTAGCCATTATAGGCATGCCTATTTAAAGCTTAATGCAAACTCAAAAGTTCAGTCGTATTATGCTCTGGCTACCCTTAACTTAATTAATCATAAATGATCTCCCAAGCGAGCGAATATCCAAAAGACCATTGAAGCGACAATGGAACAGCGAGTGAGATCTCACAGACACGCGCGGTGCGCGCACAAAGCAACTTATTTAGGTAATTCCCCAGCTCATTCCGTAACGCGCCTGCGCACCTATGATGACATTATAATACTCGCCTCTCTTTCGATCCTATATCTCCTTCATACTCCCGTGCTGATGCGAGTGCATTGCGGAGTCCTCCCGATGATGACGAGCGTACATATTAAGCATAAGATAATTATATCGATTTCCACGTGTAAAGTCGTGGGGCCCCGGTGGAATTAGTCGCTGGGCGAATTATCGAGAGGCGTTGAGTTGGCGAGGTGGGAGGTGGGAGTGGATGGACGAGGATGCGCAGTCGGTACATACACAACGGGAAAGGAGCGACTGGCGGACCAAGATTAGCGACAATTCGGATTTCTTATGTTGGCGGGTGAGCACGGAAACGAGTGCCTCTTGCGCAATATCACTTGGCGAGATGTGGCTTTATTGCGGTAGATGCTCTCCCTCTTGTGGTAGATGTCGACCGACGCTTTCATGGTCCTTGCATGCTTCGGTGCGACCTACTTTTCCACTATTCTTACCAGAAATTATTGTTACTAGCTTTCATGATTCTTTATTTATTCGACCTTTCGTGTAAAATCGACGCTACTCGACCTGCTCCTGCCTATTTCGTCATATTATTTTGGCCGTTGAAAGAATGTCTTGTTATTTTTGTCATTCTTATGGAGACGTCGCGAGAATTTTGTATGAAATACGATTGATTGCCATAGCGATGATAGTTATAGATTAATCCTGAATCCCAATATCCTGGAGATCCTGGCTTAAATGGCTATGTTATTTTTAATTTACAAATAAGGCTTTGCTCGCTCTGGGAAAGTCTATAGAATTTTATAATTTTTTAAAAATATTTTTCTCCATAATGGCCGATTCTTTAGATTTAGAGAAATATACATCGTAATAATATACTCCTTTTAATGTAATCCTAATTCGATAGAAAATTTCAATCGTCTTATTAAAAAGCAATTACTCCACGCACTCGTATATTTTATAAATCTGTCTAATAAATACAATAAACATTCTCGCGTATAAATATTCAACAACGTACAAAGATAATATTTCTTACATTTGAAATATATATATCTATATATATATGTAATAAATGTATTTATTTACGTGCCTATGCATTTGTCTAGATAAATTGCAAACATCGAGCAAATTATGCAATTACGTACTCTTGATTGTTAAACACTAAACCTTACGGTAATAGCGAGACTCATATATTAGGCACTAACACCTCCATGCTGAATTTGAAATATTAACTTAATCTACCCTTATATCTGAGAATTCTGACAAGAGTTTATTTCATTGTTTACTCGCTTGCTTATATTCCTCTATGTATGCATATATATATATATATATATATATATATATATATATATATATATATATGACTTAAGAATTTCTTATTTAAGTATTACCTGGCTTCTAGCGCAAATCAGCTTACGATCAGCGAGAAGAATGCTTCTCTTAAAATGCCCAGGGATTTGTGCAGGACATTTACTGTTGCGTATTTATTTTCCTATCGCAAAAGAATAATTACTAAATCGGAGACTCTTCTTTCTGCTTGCCACGCGCATGTTCTAGCCTATCCCGTGTATTGTGTATGCTTGCGGCTTTCTTTTTAAGAATGCATTCATCGCACCTATAATGGTGACATTGTTTCATCCGTAAAAGGATTTATAATTTCATATTATTGGCAATCCCATCCAATTTCGAAAATTCAGCGATATTACTTATGCTTTGGAATAAATTTGAATGTTTCGCGAGTTCTTTTGTCGTTTTTGTTGCTGTTGTTGTTGTTGTTGTTGTTGTTGTTGTTGTTTTTCTTTTTAAATAATCCAACAATTGGTGAGTTTTTTGTTTTCAATTTATGTTTATTGGATACAAAGAGTTTTTATACTATATACTGTACAAATAATGGCGTTCTAAGGTCATTTCAAATATTACTCGTTTGTCAATGCACAAAGATGGATATATTCATTATCATTAAAATTTATCCTACACGTTTATTCTTACAATAATGATTGAGAAGGAGTGTAATAGGACGTGTGTGTTTAGGTTGAAGTAATTCGGGCTACAGAATCGAATGGCACATGACTTGTAGAGGTTTTTTTTTCTTTCTTTATTTCGCGTATAAAATATACATAATGGCATCCTTCTTAGGAGTCAAAAACCATTGTTATAAAAAATTACACATTACGCAGAATTATCAAAGTAATATTATAAAGTGGCGAATTTTCAATACAGGAGTCTTGGATAAAAAAAAAAAAAAAAAAGAAGAATGAGCGAAAGCACATTCGTTTTCGACGTATTGCTAATATCAAAATTACTACATTATATACAATTCTTTCAAAAAGTATAGTCCGACATCGTAGGGATATTGCATTGCACTAATAAATTATAATCTTGACGGTAACTTTTGCTTGGTAACTTCATTTTTATTAGAACAGAATAAATAAATATGCATTAGTAATACTCATAGGCAATCTAGAGAATAGAAAATTCAATATTTATTTTTATAAGTCAAACAAACGATCCTTTAACGTTCCTTAAGCAATTTCGTAACTTGGTACTTGGTAATTTTTTACACTCGAGGCCGAAGATATAATTTACGACATTTACCAATCATTTCAAATAATTACAGTCACTAACGGTTCTGAATTTGTTTTGTTTTTTTTGGTTGTTTTTTTTTTTTTTGTTTTTTGTTTTCTCGAAATCCAAGGAATAACACGTTTCTCAATGTTTAATAATCTCATATTATAAACCCATTGCTCGACAGAAGCATTAATGTACAATAATTTGCCTTTTTTTTGTATTCTTATAAATGTAGATGCATAACATGTGAATCTTATGTCACTTAAATTAATAGGTAAGAGAATGCTTGTATTTACAGTTATATTTTTGCACTGAAAACAGCATTGAGCTGGTTTGGAGCAATAGCTATTTCAAAAATAATTTCGATTAACCTGTACGCGGCGGCAGATATTCACGATCGGGTTTTGCGGGATTTTGAGCTGTTTCCGGTCTCCTGCCAGGAAAACTGCTCGGGAACGTAGATTCGGGAGGGAAGCTTGGACCTCTTGGTTTGTCACTTGGATAACCTTGGCTACCACTACCTGGTTGCTGTAATGGACCTTGAGGTCTTTCACTTGGAAACGATGGTTGATGCGCGCTCGGATATTGACCGGGACTCTGTGATTCTTGATCCGCTTTGTATGTCCTATCGTTATCTAAACCTAATCCTACTGAACTTGGACGTACTTGATCTTTTGGCGCTCCATATTGATTATTATTATTGTCGGGATATCCTCCTGGTTGTGATGGCGACTTACCAAATGAATATCCATTGGAATCAGGCGACTGAGAATTAGGAAGGTTGGATACTTCAGAGCCTGCGGGGAATCTCGTTTGTCCGATAGGTTGTACCGATCCAGTGAATGCTCCAGGACTTTGAGGTTCCAATGGCCTTCCAGTTCCTTGAGATCCTTGTTGCGGCGTTTGAGGACCAAGCGGCGCTAATGGAATTTTCTGACCACGTGGTCCCTGTGACGTTTGTGATACACCTTCAGGGAATGGTATGGGTTGCTGTGGATTTCCCATTATCGTATAATCATAAATGTTTTCATTAAGGAAATAATAATCCGCGGCTGAACTGCAATCAAACTGATTCCACCAAACACAAACAAAATATTGTTGATTAAAAATCGTGCCATTTGGGCATAAGAAATCAAATGTTTGATTATTTATGCAAATATGGAAAGCTTGGCACTGTGTTTCGATGTCAGCGTAATAACCTGGAAATTGTTGCGCATCGCAGCTGAAACTTGTTTCTGGAATTTCTGAATAAATTGGGTAATCCTGTCCTGGTTCTCCTGGTATAGCCGAAAAGTCACTGTCGAAAGAAGAGCCATTACTATCTCCTGCAGAAGTTTCCTGCCCACCACTAGGAAAACCATCCGACGAGCTCTGCCCTCTATTCGGATATTTATCAGATGGAGTCTGTACTCCACTTGGGAATCCTCCTGACGATCCTTGTCCTTCACTTGGTATACCTCTTGATGGTCCTTGTCCTTCATTTGGGATACCTCTTGATGGTCCCTGTTGTCCACCTGGTTGTCCTCCTGATGGTCCTTGTTGTCCACTAGGATATCCTCCTGATGGTCTTTGGGGTCCACTTGGGTATCCTTCCGATGGCGTTTGTGCTCCACCTGGTTGTCCTCCTGACGGCCTTTGAGGCCCACTCGGGTATCCTCCTACTGGTATTTGTCCACCACTTGGGTATCCGCTTGATGGTCTTTGGGAACCACTGGGATATCCTCCAGCTGGTCTTTGAGGACCACTGGGATATCCTCCTGTTGGTGTCTGTGCTCCACCACTTGGGTATCCGACTGATGGTTTTTGAGCTCCACTTGGATATCCTCCTGATGGTCTTTGTTGCCCACTGGGATATCCTCCTGTTGGTGTCTGTGCTCCACCACTTGGGTATCCGACTGATGGTTTTTGAGCCCCACTTGGATATCCTCCTGATGGTCTTTGTTGCTCACTGGGATATCCTCCTGATGGTCCTTGTTGCCCACTGGGATATCCTCCTGATGGTCCTTGTTGCCCACTGGGATATCCTCCTGATGGTCCTTGTGATCCACTTGGGTATCCTTCCGATGGCGTTTGTGCTCCACCTGGTTGTCCTCCTGACGGCCTTTGAGGCCCACTCGGATATCCTCCTACTGGTGTTTGTCCACCACTTGGGTAACCGCCTGATGGTCCCTGCGGTCCACTAGGATATCCGCCTGATGGTCCCTGTTGTCCACTTGGTTGTCCTCCTGATGGTTCTTGTTGTCCACTAGGATATCCGTTTGATGGTCCCTGCGGTCCACTAGGATAACCTCCTGATGGTGTCTGTGCTCCACCTGGTTGTCTTCCTGGTGGTCTCTGTTGCGCACCAGGATATCCTACTGATGGTCTTTGGGGTCCACTTGGGTATCCTTCCGATGGTGTTTGTGCTCCACCTGGTTGTCCTTCTGATGGCCCTTGCGGTTCACTGGGATATCCGCCTGATGGCCTTTGTAGTCCACTCGGATATCCTTCCGAAGGTCTTTGAGGCCCACTCGGGTAACCTCCTGCTGGCGTTTGTGCTCCACCCGGGTATCCGCCTGATGGTTTTTGAGGTCCACCTGGATATCCTCCTGATGGTCTTTGTGATCCATTCGGATAACCTTCTGATGGTGTTTCTATTCCACCGGGGAATCCTCCTGTTGGTCTTTGCGGTTTACTCGAATATCCTCCTGATGGAGTCTGTCCGTCACTGGGAAAGCCAATGCTGGGTCTACCACTTGGATATCCTTCCGGTCGACTATGTCCACTACTAGGTAATCCCCCAACTGGTCCTTGATTACTATATTCGTTGGATGGACTTTGGCCATGAGAACTTGGATATCCAATAGATGGCCCCCGGCCGTTACTTGGATAACCACTGGACGGTCTCTGTCCACTTGAAGGATATCTTGAAGATGGACTTTGTCCACCGTTAGGTCTTTGCGAAGGTCCTTGAGGGCCTGAGCCTACGGATAAAATAAAAATACATTATATCTTTTTTATAAAATTGTTAAAATCTACAAAGAAAAACTAATAAAGTCTTAGAAATTACTTGGATATCCGGTAAAAGGACCCTCTGTTTCTTGAGGTGGAGCTGGACCAGGATATTCTTCGTCTGCGGCATTGTAAATTTAATATTCTTTTTAATTATTAAAATCCTTAAATTCACATGAACATAATGAAGTAATATAATGTAACACCGTAAATAATATAGTATTTTTATCAATAAAATATTATTTCTATTATATCATTATATATATATATATATTTATAAATTGATTTTGAAACATTAATATGAATATAATAATATGTATTCATAAATTATTTACTTAATTCATGGCAACTATAATAATCAATGGTTAATCATTATGAAATCTTATTAATATTGTACATATTTAACTGATTACCTGGATAATTATTTGGAGATGGTCTTTTGCTTTCACTTGGGAAGCGTGATGTGGCAGGAATTGATGGTTTAGGTAAGCCAGGGGCAGCAGGTTTCGATCCAATTTCAGGAGGAGGATAAAGTCCGTTTGGTGGTCTTATTTTATCTCTGGCTGGAGATCCTGTACCTAATGACGATGAGTAATCTTTGTTTGTGAATTGTCCATGTTATTGTGCTTCTTTATTAGATGTAATTAGGGTTGATTAAAATTGATTGATCATACGTTCACTGGTGTAGCCTCCTGGAAATTGACCGCCGCTTGATCCTACTGAAGATCCAATTGATGGTCTCTGAGGACCTTGTTCAGTACCAGGAATTTGATTAGGATTGGGATATCTCCCACTCGATCCTCCACTTGGATTTGGGCTAGGAGGTCGTTGTTGGGCTCCTGGGGTTTTGCCACTACTAGGAAAATCATCGCTTGGTCGTCCTCCTTAATAATATTTATTTGATATGATTTTTTTCAAGTAATTTTACTCCGCAAGAAAGTATTTGCTGTACTTTCGAGAAATTAGAAGTACAATTTTAATTCTGTTTATAGCTTTTTATGAAAGTAACATTTTGAAAATATCATATTGAATTTTAAGATTGTTAATTAAGATGTTGATTCGGATAAAAGTCGCGTAGTAAGATCATAAAATTCATTGCAAAGGCAGACTTTTATATAAAATCCTACCATAAAGGATACAATGGCTATAAAGGAACTCATTCTCGTATCGAAAATATTTATTACTATTTTGAACAAGAACAATATAATAACATTCAGATTTAGCAAAATTTTCAGCAAAAGTAGTTAGGAATTTATTTCTTCGAAACAACAGTAATGAAAGATCGGTAACGTAATGGGAAACAATTGAAAGAAAAAAATATTGCCTCAGCAGCCTTACGCGAGCTTATTATGTACTTTTCAAACAATTGTAACTATGCTCGCAAGATTATGCATATCTCAGTAAAAGGCAATAGTCATCGAAATATTAGTATTAAAAAAAAAAAAAAAAAAAAAAAAAAAAAAAAAAAAAAAAAAAAAAAAAAAAAAAAAATGGTGGCACTAATAAATATAAAATATATCCAAGTCTGAATTCGGCATTTTACCAAAGAGCTTAATTCATAGTACTTTTGTTGGGGCCATAATAATAATGGTAAACTTATCAAAGGATAACGGTATTGATGATAACAATATAGATGACATAGATAATTAATTATAGATTATTTGCAGATAGTTTTCATCTATAAAAATTTTCCAACTTACAAAAATTCGATTAGTAATAGTTTGCTCCACTGATACGATTGTTAAAAATCTACTAAATTTATATTGAAAGTTGTATTAAAATGATTGGTTGTTAACGAAACTTTATGTTTCATTAAACAAAAAATATGATGTAATTACATAATTTTTGAAAGACTACTATGAATTATGCAATATATAATGATCATGAAACTATAACTGCAAATATAACTGTCAATTTATTAACTAAATTATAACCTTGAATATGCATTAAGAATATCCTTTTTTTTTTAAATATATATAACTATTAAACAATTAGTTGTCGAGAATATTTGGAAAAGTATTAAAGATATTTGTAAAATATTTCTTATCATTATTTTAGATAAAAAAAAAAAAAAAAAAACAATTGTATGTGCCATAATATGATGAAAATAATTCTAATTGTAAACGTAATGGAGTAATTTTGAAAAGAATACTATAAGGAAGAATAAAGGAAGCTGTTATTATTTTCAATGTTATTCTTATCACGCACATTAATGTGGCAATTCAACTTACTATTTATTATTACTATATATTATTATTTAAAAAGATAGTATAGGTAACACATTTTTCAATAAAATTCAATCTATCGTAAATGAGAAATTTGTTTACCTGGGTATCCACCGCTGTTTGGTCCCTCTAATTCGTTTCCAGGTTTACGACCTCCAGTCGTGTAACCTCCAGGACTATGTCCTGAACCCTGCTTATTACTTGGATACCCTTCGTTGGAAAACTGTCGGTCGGGTTGCAAATTCGATCCGCCTATTTCCGAAGTGGGACGAAAATTGCCACCCGGGCGACTTCCGGGTCGTTGAGAATAATTGGGTGCCGGAAGTTCGAGTGGATTTTCTGGTCTACCACTAGGATAACCTTCGTGAGATGGAGTGAGCGTCTTTTCACCAGGACTAGGCTTTCCGGACGGTAAATTCGTCGAAGGTCTTCGCTCATTGCCACTAGGCCTTCCAGAAACTTTATTATTGCCGGAGGGATAGCCATGTTCGCTTGGAGATTTTTCATCATCACCAGATGGAAAAATATTATTACCCGAAGGTCTTTGCCCTCTCGGGCCACCAGAAGGATATCCGCTTTCACTCGACGGCCTTTGTCCATTCGTGATTTCCGAAGGATATCCATTTCGAATCGATGGTTGATTATTCGATGGATAGCCATCGCTACTCGGCGGTCTTTGACCATTTACAGGTCTAGAAGGATATCCATTTCCTCTGTTAGATGACGGTCCACTAGGGAAGCTACCTGGACCTTCCGATGGGTAACCTCCGGTAGATTTAACTCCGGATATTGGTGATGGGGTCTCGGAAGGATAGTCGTTCGAAGGTTTTTTAGTAAAACCACTTGGACCTACGGGTCTCGAGGTAATTCCACCTGAGCCTGGTCTGTCCGAATTTAGAGGATTATCTGGTCGGGGATAGTTGTAGCCCTCTTCAGCCTGATGAATAAATTTTTTAATTATTAAGTAATTCTTAAATGTCGTTGTCGGGTTTCGCAACAAATAAGCAATCTCGTTGCATTTATCATAAATCCGTACTAATTTTAACAAGTTCAATAATCTACAATTTGCTAACAATGGATATTTATATCGTGTGCATTAGATTTCATTAGCATCCCTTTAATATTTTATCAATTTCGGGGTTATGACTAATAGTGAATAATTAATGAGCATGCAACAATGTAATATACCCATAATGTAATAATAATAATAATAATAATAATAATAATAACATTCGAATTTAGTAAGTGAAAACTTCTGTTAATGTTGCATAAAGCCGACGATAATATGAGCATTAAAATAAGGAATAATATGAATAAAATGAATAATATTTATTGTCTATATTAGCGTTCTTTGTTTTGTTGATAGGATACATTATATTATGAAAAATGAAAAAATAAGTTATTTCTATATTCATGATATTGCATGCAGATGACATTTAATTCACAGCACAGAGTGCTTATGCAAAGTACGTGAATTGCTTTTCTCCGAGGTCAAAGTAAGCACGAGCGAGAAAGTAGAAAAGAAAGAGAGTGTAAGAGGTGTGCGATGCTTTATTCAGTATATTCTGGTGACCGTTTAAAAGAGATTGCATCATGCTCTACAGGAACATTCGCGAAGCGATCGCAGGATTCGTAATAAGATGCGCATCATCCAACGTATTCGAGGTTACGCAACGTTTGCTACTAATGTTATCGATATCTTTCAGGAAGACGAATCATAGGATACCCTTTGTGAATACGAACGTTCTTATAAAGTGCGCTTGATCGTTGTACTAATATCCTGAATTCCAAAAAACATTTCGAATATATTCGGAAGGTTTATACGGTATATACGTGAATTGGTGTTAAATAGTTTACCTACAACATCATACAATAATCAATATCTAGAATTAATACATTTTAAAATAAAACTTACCGAATATCTTTGTAAAAAAAGTATTTATTATTATTATTATTATTATTATTATTATTATTATAATTAATATAGGCTGCGAATAGTTATCATCGTGGCTTTGCAATTGCATTACACATAATGCATAAGTGAAAACTCCAGACCTTTCCGATAATTCTTTCAAATTATATATCGTATGCCTTTCTAGATTTACGAATAATGCTTTATAATGTTCGCAGACTTTAAGAAATTAACAATCTTGCTGAATGAAAAATGGTATTTTGTCGTAAATTTTCTTGAACGAAAAGCAGACAAAAGGAGAATCGTATATAATTATATCATAATGCTTATCTTGTCACGATTAAACCGAAAATATCGTTAAAAGCTGAAATTGTGAGTAAAAGCTAAGTACAATGCCTGGCTGACCTTTAAAGTCCCATAACATTCGGATGCAAAAGACTTAAGGAGTAAATTGCAGCAGAATAGCACAGCGTAAGACTTGACGATCTGGATAGAGATTCATAAGAAAAAAGTAAACTTACCAATGTTGTGCGGGAGATAGCCAGCACAGCTGAAACAAAAGAAAAAACAGATGAAGAGAGAGAGAGAGAGAGAGAGAGAGACGAGACGAGAGACGAGAGACGAGACGAGACGAGAGAGAGATAAAAGTTGGCACGTGCACGCACACGATCTCTGCATGCTCGGCAACTTGCGCAAGAGCGAGAAACAAATACAATGATTCGTAAGATTGGTAAGTGAGCTAATGCAAGTGGCCCCGGTGCGCGACGTCTAAAAAAAATTCAGATTTAAGTTCTTAGCTGATGCTCCTCGTATGTGAGAACACGAATGTGCGGCTGCAATGCTCGCCCCCCCCCCCCCCAATTAATTAATTAGCAGCCGGGAAGTTATGTCAGAGATTTTTTAAATTATTTTACTCTCCCGCCGTCGAGGCGCGAGAATTTCACACGCGTGTGCGCGTCCTGCGTTTTTCTCGTATATTTATCGCGCGGCATAATATTCTGTATTGCGCGTGCGTACATCAGATGAGTGATTAATTTTGTTTTCTATTCCCTTCTTCGTTTCATGTACGATCGCCTTCGTGTTCGCTCAAATTGCACGATTGTTCATCGAGAATAGAAAGAATAGTTTAAAGCCGAGTGACGCGTGAAAAAGAATTTTTTATATTCTAATATTAACGCAAATATTCCGTAGAAAATCAATTGGTCGTTTATTTCGAGAATTTCAAACACATAGACGAGGCATTCTAACTCTACAGCGTCTAGAATGTTAAATTATCCTACTGTAATAACTTGCTCCATATAATTATAATTATATTGTTTGTATGATAATATTTGATCGAGGAGATTTTTCAGCTGCTTCGCAATACATTGGGTAAATTGTTATTTAATCTAATGCAATGACTCTGCAACAAACAATATTATAACGATATTGTTCTATTAAACAGATGTATAGCGATATTATGACTATGAATATATATATATATATGCGTAATAAAATATTGGAAGAATTGTCAAAACAATGAATTTTATAATATACTCGTCCTATAAAAATTTGCACTCTGAAAATAATTATTTACCCAATAGTATTTGATTATTATTATCGAATACAGAATACAGAATTATTTATTGCACTTGCTGTATGAATCAAATTTCGCCTTTAATTATTTATTAATTAAATTCTAAACGATAAGCTATTGTAATAAGTAGCTAGACACTTTATTTTGCAAAATGTAAAAATTTTACTATTTCATGTGGGATGCCGAAAATAAAATTCACGTATTAAAGCTGAAAAATATTTGATAATAAAATTGTCTAAAATGTTGCTCGAAAAGTATCTACAATTTACATTGATAAGAATAAAAATCTCGATAGAAACTTATTAAAGTCAATTTTGCATATTACATTGCGCAATTCGTTACATAAACCGCCAGCATTTTACAATCCTTTGAATTATAGTATTTCTCCGCAAATTTTCTATCCCCATCGCGTAAATTATATATAAATTAACTATTTCACACGGGCATGTAAATACTTATATCATTATAAGTTTCTTCGAAATTCTCTCGTTTCGCATTCCATTTGTATAGAGACTATTGCTCACGCGAAAGCCATAATACCCGAGAGTTTCCTTAACCAATTCGATGCATTCGATGCAAAAAAAAAAAAAAAAAACAACAACAACAACATAATAATCATACCATGGAGAAAAGTGGCCCAATTCAACATTAACGGAATAATTAGTTCTCGAAATAGTTACCCAACGACGACGAATATCGGCGCAGAAAAATCACGGACAATCGGCTGCTTAAATCTACGCAGCGGACCCGTAAATTAGTAAACGGGACAGAGCTTCTGAAATAATTGCGTCAGAGATCGCAGTGCGGGCGCGCACAAATACGCCTGCATACACTTGACCTTTATTTCCAGTCGCGCGATCATCCTCTTAAAGTCGAAAGACTCCGTGGAGAGGAGAGCAGAATAAGCGCAAGACTGAGAAATACGCTGGGCAGCAATCGCGCGGAGTCGCGCGGGGTTTTGGCGGGTAGCGGGGCGGGGATGTGGAGTGCACGAGGGTGATAGGGGGGGCCTATCTGGGCGAAAAACCTTCCCAAACAATACCCAACGAAGTGACTGTGCGTGGAACTTATCTTCTATTTATTTTAATTAGGGAGGAAGTTACGAAAAGTTGCCGTGCTAATCACGTACCACTCGGGGGGTCCACGAAAATTTCGGTCTTGTACATCCTCGCGTGCACTATTACGCAATCGTCTACCGCTCTACCTTGTACAACTTATACAGTGTGTGCGTCTGTTGGTTTTTTTTTTGTCTTCTTCTTCTTCTTCTTCTTCTTTTCCTTTATTTCCACCACTTTTCGCACTGACACGCTTTTTTTCACGCGATTAATGAATACGCGAGTGCTTACAGCACGAGGATCTAGTTATAGGATCTGTTCATTGTTTTGGAAGATTCAGGACTGTTTTTTTTTTTCTTTTTTTTTTAAATGAACGATTTCGCAGAACGCGCAGATGGCTTTGTATGATTTAGATCGAGGTTGATACTAAAATCCTCAAAATTCTTTGAACCTTGATATATATTCATTTTAGAAATACGCGGAGAAGGGCGAGTGTTTTGATCAGCGCACCGCGGAGGTGGAGAAATTTTTCTCAATTGTACGCTACACTTGAGAAACGGATGATTGTACTTTTTTTCTTATGCGACTTATTTCATATGATAAATATCAGCTACCACGTATTTATCCTACAATTTTTATAGAACATTAAATTTAAATGTATTTTAATGAAATTTTATATGTATTTGTATGCTCCTTAAATTGCGTATTGACCTCTCCATAGGTTTACGAGGATCTCTTACATGTCATTTCAATCAAACTTTTTATTTATTTCTTCATTATCGTTAAATTAAATATTTTATTACTATGTAATGACAAATGACATATGCATGTACTTTAGATCATCGTAAAATTCGACTAGGAAATCATATATTATTTTATATTTTATAAATTCGTCGAGTTTATAAATTTCAATTTTCTAATTATATAAAACCGAGTCATTTTATATGATATTCAGCTTTCTTAAATATTATAATTTCTAGATATAATGAATAAAGGGATGGTCGTTCCATCTTTTCTGTTTCATCGAAACATATGACATTTCAATTAATTAATTAATACAACTTTTTACAATAATTATTTGCATTAGAAAAAAAAAAAAAAAAAAAAAAAGTAGCCAACAGCAATTTTCATTTTTTATGAATTTTTTAATTTACGATACGCAAATTATTATACAAAATTTTATTATATAATTACATTGTTTGCGATTTCTAATTTATAAAACGAAAGTCTATTTAAATTCTATATTATAGTATGCCGTAAGAACTTTACTATACATAATATACGTAAAAATATATTAATATCCACAATTATTTAGCGCTGCGTAGTTAAAGAAAATAAATCTACAGCTATCTTTTCATAACTATACTCACAATTTAAATTTTAATTGTTTTTTTTATTATTTAATGTTAAATATTATGTCTTTGGAGTATCTGCGTAGAAATGAATCCAAGAATGCAATCTTTTCCTTTCAGTCGGTCCTTCAATCAGCATATACGTAATTATTTCAAAATTTCTAATAATTTGTCAAATATTACTTTTAATCATATATTAGAAAAAGTAAAAAAAAATCATTTATTTCAATTTTTATGCAACTATACCTTCATTATCTATAACGATAAATTGTATTTAACATCTTAGCTTTTATATGCTGTGGAAAAATAAATTTGAAATTAAAAATTAAGCTATTTAAGGACACGAGTATAATATTGTTCTAATATAAATTACAATATCATTGATTAAGCTTTTGTAATACTTAGTGCGCTAAACTATATAGAAAATATAAACGAGAGAGAAGAGAAGAAAGGACTTTGCTTATATAAAGCAATAATTAATAATTGTAGATTATTGAGTAACATTCATCTGAAAAATCCAGTTTAATTAAGCGCAGCGAAACATCGTATATTAATTCAATGTTGTAATACACCGGGACCTTCACTTCTTGAAGATTCATTATGTGTTTAAATTAACTAACCTTCGAAAATCCACTCGATCCAAGTTCTGATTTTCCTCTTCTAACTTTACCGCTCTAAATTATAATTGAGCTTCCAATTGATAGAGAATTAAAATTTTCACGATCAAAATTGCCTTCCCTTCAAATTCCTATTTGCTTTGTAAAGAACAATATATCGATGTGCGCAATTATTTCTCAATGAGTACGGTACCCGTTAAAAGAGCTTTCCATCCTTATCTGACCGGAGAGTGCACGTACCGAGTCGAAGGCTGTAGGCTTAGCGGCTCAGGTAAATAAAGAGAGAAGTAAAAAAAAAAATTTAACCATTTAAAAGGCGAGGCGAAAAAATGTCGGATCATCCGCTACTCCTTAGACTTAGACGCGTCTGCTTACGATTGTAAAACTGGACACAACTATCGTTTAATCAAACGTTGAGATAAATTTTACATTAGCGCGAGTCGTGCGGCTATTTACATTGATAAAAACTTGTAGAAAATGCTCGTTTCTATTTTAATTTTTATTTCGAGGTTTCAATGTAAAAAGCTATTATTATTTAAATTATATTCCTTTATTGTGTTTATTTCGTTTTTCATTCTAGAAAATTCAGTATCTTGCCAAGTTTCCTTAATCAAAGTAAAAAAGCAATCATCAATAATTCTATACGATAAGAATTATATATATATATAAAAAAAAAAAAAAAAAAAAAAAAAAAAAAAAAAAAAAAAAAAAAAAAAGACAATCAACTTTACTCGATAAGTCGAAAGTCTTTGGTATTAAGATAATGACCACATGTATGACAATAATATTTATCAAGCATTTTTCTGTATTTTTACAAGAATGTGTTATAATTGAAAAATTCTATTATATGAATTATCGTCCAGATTAATAATAGACAATGGAGTTTCATTGTCGTAAATAATTATTTGAGAGAAAAAGCCTTGATTACTTTACCACTTTTTTCTTTTTATAAGGCATTTACATTTACTCTCGTTTTATAAGTCAAAACGGTAGAGAATACGTAATTACGCGATTAATCGTAAGAATAATTGAATAATTATATATGAGCTTCAAAATTTAATAATTAAAAGAAGAAGAAGAAAAAAATCTCAACCGTGCCAATGAAGTGAAAAGATATCGATTATTTTGCCTTCGTTAACCCACGATAGCAGCAATCGAAGAGACGTTCGTCTCAAAATATCGTTACGCTTAATAAAAATATTGCAGTTAACTTACCTGTCATCAACAACAAACTTAACCTCATGTTTATTGTCGCCGACACTTTCCTCAAAGCTTAGGTCTGCAATAGAAGAAGAAGAAAACCTTTGTTTTAGTTTATTATAATCGCGCGGTTATGATCGATCGGATGTCCGTAGGATCACGGCATTGACAGTCGGAGCTTCTCCCACGTCGCCCCTCTCTCCGCCCATCGCGCTATCTCTTCCTGCCGCGAGAGAAAAGCTGTAATCCGCAACACGATAACAATGACAGGCCGTCCTTTAATATTGCGGGGAGATTTTCAATTCTCGTTTCTCTTTGACGTTGCGCCGAGCGTCACGCGGTGCGTTCAACGATCGTCCGATCCCTATCAAAGCCAGCCGCGCTTCCTCTTTACGCGCATCAACGTTCAACCGAGCACAGAGTTTTATTATCGTAAGTATCCGATCATGTCACTGATAAGCTTTCAATCTCATTTTTCTGCTCATGTAAGTACAATGAAATTGGGAAACGATTGCCACGATTGAAACGAGGCTACGATAATGACAGTGACATCCTGATATTTACTGAAATCTCTCGAATTGATGAAACGATAGCGTATTGGCGAATAATCGCAATGGAATTTCGAAAAAAATTAATATCCGTTTATTAGGGTCTTTTAATGTGCGGCACTCGATTAGGGCAATATTATAGTGAAAAATAAATTATACTTATCCTTGGCGTTGAGCGCTTGCGAGCGAAAAATTATAAAGGTACTCTTGCAAATTTATTTACTGTCAGGTAATAATTACGTTTAAGTACGAACGCGGAGAATGCTTGCACAAAAAATTCGCTTCTTATGAAAATTCGGAAATGCAGATAATAACAAATTGAAGCACTCGAGAGAACGATGGGACGCACGGGCCATCGTAAAACATTAATGATCGAAAGCCGAGCGATACGATAGAAAAAGTAAAAGAATAATGGATAAAAGGAACGGAAAGAGGGAGGGAACGAATAAAGGCGGATGGGAGGAGATGTCAATGTAAGAGAGTGGAGGGCGTTGAGAGGCGCACTTGACGGAACCGCGTGACATCTTCTGGTTAACGGTGATCGCAAAAGCTCCGATGTCGCCATGTTGGAGCACGATAAGTGTATCCTCACACTCACCCAACCGATCCCCGAGGGCTTTCGGGCTGAGAACGACACTGTGCGACGATGGGGTCTAGCGTTCTGTGGATAAGCCAGACAGTTGACTGATGGTGGAGGTGTCGTTCTGATCATATATAGGCCCTCTGGTTAAGCCGCGCACCCCACGGACAAACACACGGCTAGAAAGAGAGGCTAGACAACGAGATGAGTGAGTGAGACGAGCGAATGTAGGCGCTTCTTCTTTCTCTCCACCTCCCACCTCCCCATCTCCCCCTTAACCATCCATCCCCCTCCTGTTCTCCAACGCGACACACACGGCACGAAACGCACACGTGTCTGCGAATACACGGATGTTTGTTGGTCGTGTCATTGGTAGTGTAGTCGGGGATGATCATGATGATGACTCCACTCCTTCTCTCTCTCTCTCTCTCTCTCTCTCTCTCTCTCCCTCTCTCTCTCTCTCTCTCTCCACTTCATGATCGTCCTTCGTCCACCGGATCGAGAAAGATAACTATGTTCCCCCCGCCCCTTGCCCCTCACCGCTGCCACCTCTTCAGCACTCGTCGTCGTCGTCGTCGTCGTCGTCGTCGTCGTCGTCGTCGTCGTCCTCCTCCTCTTCCTCCTCCTCCTCCTTCTCCTCGTCCACCGCCGCCGCCGCCGCCGCCACCGCCGCCGCCACCGCCGCCACCACCGCCACCTTCTAAAGTAAGTCCTCCATCTCCCTCGTATATTCTTATTCCTTTTTTCCTTGGCGTCACTTGGCGGCAGCCCCTACTCCTACGCTCGCCTTTTTGTGCTCGCGAGGCGATAGAGGTGGTAAAGGTATGAACCCGCGTTATGTGTTTGTTGAGAGCCGATGCAAGTGTAGGGTGGGGGGTCAGTTGAAAAAATGCCGCCCGTTTACATTTTACTATTTCGTAGTATTAATTAGATGAGTGCTATCGAATACTAAGTGAATTGATTAATTTTATGTAAAATCGATTAAGCAATTCGTGCCGAAGGGTTAAAATGGTAATTTAATGGAAATATCTGCTACCGGATGGCCAATAGTTAACAACAAACACATTTGTTACTTTTCTCTATTTTTCTTACCATCTTAATAATACTAAAAGTCTTTTATTATTATTATTATTATTTTTTAATAATCGAATATATGCAATAAATAAATAATCCTCGAGAGTGATCCGTTTCATACGCCGCTATTACCAAATTATCAAGGCTTTCATATTTTTTAAAACGAAATGGAAATTTAAGCAATAGCTCATAATGTTGTCATACGTTCGAATTAAATATCAACGAAATAGTGGAAAAGCCTAATAAATCTTATGAGCACGACAGAAAATTAACTTTAGTAATCAAAAGATTTCGCGATAGATAGGGCGGCAAAGACAGGGATTGATTGGACAAGTCGATGGTTAGGTAAAGGGAGGGAGAGTGAGAGAGAGAGAGAGAGAGAGAGAGAGAGAGAGAGCGACACAGACACGCGTGAAAATAGGCAAAGAGGTGATGGCGCGGATGAAGAGAGGAGGAAAGAGTATTTCGAATAAAAGGAGCGAGCATGAGCAGGAGTATGATTGGAGGAGGGGGAATAATAAATCGCGAGGAACGACCTCACGGCTGCGATGTAAGTGACCCGCTAATGTCGGAGCAGCAGAGGGGGAGAAACGGAATGCCTCCGGGAGATGAGTCTCGCTTGTGGGAGGCAGTCGAGGGCTCAGTGAAAGTAAAATGCCCGGCGCAAGTGGAGTGACGTCTCCTCGACCGCAGTCGCGATAACGGACCGCCAGAGGATGACTCGCTTGAGCCGCAACGTCCGATAAATTTGTCGGGCGCGCGGCTCGAGGAGCCACGAGGAAAGTGCTCCTGCCTCAATTTCTTTTAATTGTACAGTTTCAGAGTGCTAACCAGTGGCATTTGCGGAGTGAGCTGCGGGCCAAGTTAATGTTGTTCGTCTTGCGCGAGGAGTAGAGGTAGGCGCGCGGGAAGACGATCGGCGAATGATGAAAAGATTTCACGGCACTGAGATTTTCAAGAGCCACAGTTGCATTTACATGGGAATTTCTCCCCCGTGGCTTCTCCATACCTTTGTTTGGTCAATGAGGCCATAAATCTTGCCGTTGAAAAAGTTTATGCACCGGCGATCGCGACCTTTTTTAATTCTCTTAACGTAGTGAAACGAATTAATATATTGGAATC
Source organism: Ceratosolen solmsi marchali (assembly GCF_000503995.2). NCBI lineage: Eukaryota > Metazoa > Arthropoda > Insecta > Hymenoptera > Agaonidae > Ceratosolen > Ceratosolen solmsi. The sequence goes on along the minus strand of NW_011948424.1, from coordinate 408,309 downwards.
AAATAGCCGATTGTTTATTCGAAGTAAAATTATACGGGAAATTATTATAATTTCTAAATAATGTGAAATCAATTGGGCCCATACATTTTCATTGATATACTTCAATTAACATGTCTGAATAAATTTAACACGAATTTTATAACAATTTTGTCAATGCTTTAGAAAATTAGCGCTAATCCTTTGCTTGATAATCGCTTAATAATAATTAATATTAGTATTTATTTATTAAAAATAAATTATGTATTATTATGTATACGTTATTATATTATTAATTTATATACTTTAATAATTTAAAAAGTTTTCAATTCATTTCATTATGGTTAAAAATAAAAAAAAAGGGTACAAATCACGATATTAATATTGCAAAGAATAGAAAATTATTTGCAATATTATGTATTATTTAAATGCGGATATCTTAAGGATATTAATGACCAATAATATGTATTTTTAAAAATGTTATGTATATATATGTATTTCAATAAAAGAAAAAGCATTCGATTTTTATAGAAAATAAGTTTAACGATATCCTTCGTGGACTGAAATATTGAAAACAATGAAATTGTTGAAATTATTAAGCAGACATTAAATTGAATAAATATTAATTTAACAGCAGTACGACTAAAAGGTTAAAAATAATGTAAAAATTAAAATACATCAAATATTAATGTATTTTAATACCCATCAATTAAATTCTTACGAATTCATAATATTTCTTTCTAAAATTTTGTATTAATTTTTACAAATAATCTAAATAATATAAATAATAATTTTCAATCATATTTGGCTTATTGTACGTAATTTTATTATCATTATTATTAATTTATTATATATATATATATATATATATATATATATATATATATAAACCTACATATAAGGCCGTTATTATTGCATATAGAATTTTATTATTAAATAAGCAGGAAATGATGAGAATATTTTAATAACGTAAAATAAATCTTAATTATGTAAAGAAAATTGTCAATCGCGAATTCAAGCTTTTATAGTATTTTTCAGTTATATAAGCCAAGAGTATATGAAGTATAAATAATTGAGAAGAGATATCTAGAATATCAAATATATATATATAAATTTTTAGTTATGAAAACGAAATAACAAAGTGGGTAGGGAATACGTGTGTTAGATAATAGATAAATCTGTCACAAATCAGTGTCATGAAATTCGAATACTGTAATTATAGTCGTAACAAAGTCAATTTTCTAAATTGATTTTATTGTATAGAAAATGGAAAAAGTATTTTCTTAATATTGAGGATTTTTTACAATTTGTATTACAGGATTTTCGAACGTAAATAAAGATGCTCTATTGACGCGGAAGGTTATCTTTGTAATTTAAAAAATTTTTTTTATTCTTTTTATTGGATTATCAAATATGTGCCTCTGTAATATTAAGGTTTCAAATAATAATTTATGTCAATAAAGTTTTATATATTTCTTTGAAAAATATGAAATAAAAATTTTGTTCATAAATTTATATTTACCATAGAGAAACTAATATTTTACTACTAAATTATGGAATTATGAAATTATGAAATAATTTTAAAATGTATCAAAATTGAAATACTTAATATTTGAAAAATGCAAAAATTTATTAAAATTTATTAATCACTATGATACATAATATTTTAAATATCTTTATTTTCCTTTCAATTGATTAGATTTAAGAGTATAAAATTTACTTGTGTTATTAAAATTATTTGAGCATGCGTAGATTTATTACATAGTAAATTTAAAATGGCATTAAATAACTAATATATTGGGTGTTTATTTACTAAATCATTTCAAAAGTTATCTATACTATTATCTAAATAATAATCATTTAATTAGACACGTAACAAATCATTAGAAATATGTTAATTTTCAAAATATTATGTCATTACATGTATTATAATAAGTCAATAAATATATTATTATGTTAAAGTCTTTTATCAAACGAAACAAATGTAGGAATTAACAATATATATTCGTACATTTTTCATTGTATATTAGTAAGTTTTGAATTTTTAAAAATTATAATAATATAATAATTTTTTAGTTCACAAGCAATTTATCGTATTTTCTCTTTACAATTTTTTAAAATAGAATCTATATTTCATGCATAAATTAAATTAATTTATACATTAAATTAACATAATTTATTAATCGAATATTTCAATTAATATCGTATACGGCAATTGCTTCGTTAACAATATTAATGGGAAAATAAAATATTAATAATTAACGTAGTTAATAATATGAATTAATTTAAATGTTAATTGGATGGAAGATTTTTAAACTAAATTAATATCTATATTGTACATTAGAAGTGTAAGGGTTGAATAGACGTCATTAATCAAATCACATACTAAAAACAGTAGGAAGATTTTTAATTAACATCTACTCAGTTCAAAAGTAGACGCACGTTTTAATCTTTGTATATATATATATATATATATATATATATATATATATATATAACTGCTATTTGTATTGATCTAAAAGTATACGTATAAATAAGCTTTAAAATTGTAAAATAAAGATGCCAAACAAAGTTGATGGATAATGAGAAAATTGTGCGATGTCTATTTCTCAGTCACTTCGATCTATGCACATGAAAGGGCAATAAAATAGATTCGCTTGCTAAACTTTGTGAACGGAAATTAACATATTTGTTATATTAAATTCATCTCTTTTATAACTAAAAATATTTATGCTCCTAATTACGAAATTATCTCCTTCACTAACATTTCTATTGTGCTTACTTACATTATCGTATATTATGTGAGCAGATAGCCAATATATTCTACACTGCTCGAATAAAATATGAAAACTTTAATATTACAAACTACACAAATTAAATCTAATATTTTAATATATATATATATATATATATATATATATATATATATATACATACATTTTTCTGTAATTTATAATTTAAAAATAATAAAAATCAAGTATATGTTAGTTAAAAATTTTACTATAAAGTCCATTGCGAATGATAGATCGACTTAGACTATAATATTTATAAGTAACTGAGAAATTCCAAAAAATAAATGTACCTACATGAATTCACACAGGCATATACGTATATTCTATTAGCTCTTATGCAATGTTATCATCGGCGGCATACATAACTTTACTATCAATTAAGCTTACCTTCTCGATTCGTCGCGCGCATCAAGTCCGTCCTTCCGCTGCCTATAAATTAGCGGAACTCGCGCGTGCGCGTCTCCTTAGCCTTTCGCGACAACAAGAGAAAGAGACGGTCCCAAAGAGGAAAAGTGCCAAGCGCACGCGAGCGATCACTTCGCGCCAACAGAGGCATTCTTTATACCTTTATAAGCGTCTCTGCGCACGCATCTCCATTATTCATTACAACTGCGAGGGCTCAATGTTAGTCTGTATGACTTCTTTTTGCGACACATGATAGCGTCGATTATATTAGCAATCTTTGCAAAATGCCTCGTTACGCTAATGATTAATTATAATCATAACGCGAGTAATTCATAGTTGCTTCAATCATTTTAAAATGAAACTCAATTAATTTTATATTTGTGTCATTATTGGCTTTCGATTAATTAAAAGTAAGTTATAGTTAAGGTAAAGGATGTGCAAATATCGAATATCAGTCTCGATTATTGGAATATTTAAAAATATTTTCAACTAGTATTGCCCAGAATAGTCTCAGATATTATATACTAATAATAAAATTTAAATTTAAATGATACTTGAAGAAAAGAGTATGATTAATTGTCAATGCATAATGGCATGATTGTATTATGTTTTGTAATATTCTTATTATTTAAAGGATATGTTAAAATTATATATATTATATTTATATGCCAATAATTATAATCGAATGTTGCATAAATAGAGTAAAGTAATATTGAAACAGTTAATATTTATAAAACTTTATGGTCAAAAAAAGGTTGATTGTAGTTGCCAAACCGTATAAGTAAGCATTGCTAACCACTTTTTTCCATGTTTTGCAATTACCTTCACCCTCTTGTGAAGTAAAAATAGCATCAATAGTGAAAGTCCCTCGACGTAAGAATCAACTCTAAGAATTTCATCCTAAAATATCTAGTCTGTAATAAATAGATAGACAGATATAATGAAATATACACACAGAGATGAATATGTATAAGAAAAATATAGCAATGAATGCATTTCAGTTATGAGCCATAAGTAAAATAATTTATTATAGTATATATGAAATATATTCCTATGTTCTTCAAAAATATAAATTAAAATTAAATTTTTCGGGTTACATCAAGAGAATGTTTTTTTGCATAATACCAAGCATGTAGCTTTATTAGTGTGCATCAACATCTCCCGTCGTTAAATACTTTTTTAATTTTCCTAACGCTCTACGTAATATAAGAAATTTGAATTTTGAACTTTGATTAATATATTACGTACTTTATTACTGTATTTAAAAACAATAACTGTATAGTGTTTATCGGATTAATTAGCAGCTTCCGCGCAATCATAAATATTTGTGTGCAATTATAAATGAAGTACTGCTTTAACGTAATTCTTTATAAAAACTTACACAAGTATTTCAAAAATTAATAAAAAAAATATGAATACTCCATTTCACGAATGAGCTATTAAAATGAAAATGTTTAAATACATTTCACCATACGCAACTCTTACTATTTGCAATTATTATCGACAAATAAATCGTCAATCATTAATACCTACAAATTTGCAAATTTTAGCATTCATAGTAGCACTGATAATTATAAGTTAGCGTTTAAATTTGTATTGTATGTCTAATTAAGTGTAAATAAAGATAGTAATTTTTTAATTTTAATGTCAATCTCATGTAAAGAGAATAATATCGTAATTATTTAGCAATGCACTTTTGTGCTCAGGCATACGCACACGTGCAGCCAGTAATACTCGCAGTTGCTTGTAAATGATAAATTACTTATTAAAACTATATCATACGTTTATCCTTGCTTTGTCCTTATATTTTTCACCTTCCATACAAAATACTTGACATCCGAAGTCCAGTCACACCTAACTCCTTGCACATATTTTATTAGACTTATAAAATTGTTTTTATTGACAATGAGTCAAATTACTATAGCTATTATTGCTTTAATATTTCAAAAATGAATTATGAGTGCATATTAAGTGATATCTTACTTATGAAAATGTTTTATAATATATCTTGACTCATTATTTCTGATGTTCACTTGTAATTATGAAAATAATATCCATTTCGTTATTACAACTGCTTAATCATACCCTTCTATTCTATATAAGAATTCGTCAATATTCTTTCAGCATATTTTGAATACTTTTAATATATAATTAAGACTTTAATAATTATAATAGGTATAATTATCAAATTAGCTGTTAAGCATTTTTTTTTTCACCACTCTAAATAAAATAGCATATTAACTAATGTGTAAATTGATATTAATAATGTGATTATTTTTTATTGCATTAAAAATTTTAGTTAACTTTAATGAATTGCAATCGTTTATATCAAACAATATAAAAATTTTTTAATTTCATATATCCTATAAACGTCTATGCAAATCTAACATTAGCAATTTTACGAGCTGATTATCTCACTTTTCAATGTGAAAAATATCCAATGATTTCTTGGAACATTTACGACTTTTTTTTTCGTTTATATATAGCGCATCACTTTCGTGTTGGAAATTCCTGCAGACTCGTTGTTATCTTTTTTTTTTTTTTTTTTAATGTATTAATTCTGTTCGCGTCCAACTCGCGGTTACATTCATTACTAGCATTGAATATACGTGGAGTGTCAGCTAGTGAAATCATCCAATTCCAAAAGCACCTCCTTATGCAAAAATACCCGACAAGCTACTTTAGATGTAATTTGTTTCCAAGTGATTGCATCTACCTAGCTAGAAAGAAGAAGATGAAACGCGCGAGGCAATGAAAATGACATATTACGCTAGAAGCCGATGCTCCCCCTAATCACCCCCTACCCACCCACCTACCCACCCACCGATCCGACCATCGTTGCGTAGACATACTCGTATTTATGGTTATCGCGTGCGTTTAGATGTCGAAGGGAGTATTAGGAGAGAAGACTCGAGCAAACGCCAACGACATCGTCATCGGCTAAGTCTCGCGCAGCGGATGAGTGCAAATGAAACAATTGATTGTAAATCAAATTACATCATTTTTCAAATGGTAAGAGGCGAATAGATTACCAATCTTAAAAATGGACGGCTATAGTTTCTCGGTATTGAACTAGAAATACAATGCTATTAATTTTCTATCAACTGATTAGCTTTTGTTTTATTATAAGGAGGAATGTCATACGGCATTTTAGCTTCACTCTTGGTATATTTTTTCTCATTACATGGATCAATAATAATTACTCTATTGTAAGTAGATTATATTTAAAATGATTATGAGCTTTATATATGTGTGTGTGTGTGCGTGTGTGGTGTGTGTGTGTGTACCTGTATATAATTTATGAGTTTAATCTTCAAGTTATGAATCGACGAGACGACGCATTTATTTGATTGTGTCCCTAAAGTCATTATCGCTTTAAAACATATATAATTCGTGCACAATTATGTTAAAAATAAAGGCCACATTGTATTTATTTGTATTTACTATATATAAATACTATGCATACTACATTATTCATAAATCTTGTTAAAACGCGAGTTTTTCCTTATTTATAGTTACACACAACTGTACACACGCACACAGACACGCGCGCGCACACACGCACGCGCGCACACACACACATATATCAATTATTTGTGAATTTCATAATTTCATTTATTGTGATTGATTAGTTATTTTATAATTAAGAAAATTAATGTCTTCGTTAGCGCTTATTATTTAAAGACATAGTTTACTACTAAAGAATCATTATTTATATCATACTAAACAAAGAACATTAAATTGCTAATATGAAGATTGTAATAAAATTATGAAATATTATTGGATATATAAATTTTCCATGTCAAAATTATTATCATTGCATATCGCTTAGAAAAGAATAATTACGCAATAAATATATAAATTAATAGCTTCTTAAATTTTTATAACAGCACAATTTAGGATTATCTATTACTTGAAAGGAAAAAAAAGTATTGGTAACGATGTTAAAAAATCAAATTTACAACTGCTTAAATAAATTCTACAACAGCCTAAATGACACATGATTACTAATGAATAAATAATACTTATTTATGTTACTTATTTACGTAGGGAAGTTGGGTAAAAAAAGTTGGTAACAAAATTTGGTTTGCCACAAAGGTGGCATGCAAAAAAAAAAAACAAAAAAACAAAAAAACAAAAAAACAAAAAAACAAAAAAACAAAAAAAACAAAGAAAAAGAAATAGAAGAGCGTGAGAATTTAGTGATGCAGTGAGCATACGTATTAAAAATTCTATACCTAATCATCAAATTACTATGTATATAATTTAGCAATAGCGTGATAATTCTATGAACCATTTCAACAAATACTTGATTCTTAATTTTAATGAAATGAATCGATGATCAATAAGCACATTATAATGGTTCATGTGAAAAATTAATATATGCTTCCATTTACTTAAAGACCTTAGCCACTATAGTTAGCTAATTAGTTAATTAGTTAATTAGCTCATGATAGGTGAATTTTGGCGATAAAAACACGTTGAGGATATATATAGCCACGTCGAAGAACAAAATTAAGTGTGATACGGTATAGCAATTGCGTCTGTGAAGAGAGTTCGTGGAACAGTCATAGTGATGCTAAGTGGGGGGTATGATCCAATGATTGAGGATTTTGTGGCGTCGATGATGCAGTGCGTCTAAACATTCTATTCAGTTGAGAGAGAGAGAGAGAGAGAGAGAGAGAGAGAGAGAGCGAGAGACATATATAATTTAGAGCCTGATAATCATTCCCGTACGTAATATCAGTGACACGTAGTAAATATAAACAATGACAAATGATGTTGATATTAAGATAAATTTTACAAAATAGCTTATGATTGGGCTGATGATAGTATTTAAATTTAAATTAAGTGAAGCTGTTTATTGAAGAAATAACCGTATCTGATTTAATCCAACATAGTTATTCAAATTACCGATTGCACATTTGATAATTACGTTATATGATATTGCGTTAAATACGTTTTATATACGAAAATTTATAATTTATTTTAAAATTACTTGCCAAGGCATATATTTACAATAAAATAAACATTGATAATATCTTTTAAATACATACACATAAACATTAATTATTTCACTTTTCAATCTTAAAATGAAATATTTAATGTTGGGCATAAATGATGAATAATATTTAATTCATATAAATGTAATATAAAAGTAATAACAGTCGACGTATAATTTTTATATATCTACGAAGGATAATTTATATGCAAATTAAGCCGAATGAAATAGTGGCGCATTTGTCGAAATAAATTTTAATTTGCCTATAATTCTACAAAAAAGTGTAAACTTTTCCTATTATATATCATCCATTGATTTCTTAATACTCAGGCTAATTTGACAATAGGGAACATAATTTTGGCAACGGAAAAATTATCTATCTCCTCTTTATTCGATCATTAATCGTTATTGCATGAGATGTATAGAGGACCAGAAACAATATACTTAGGTAATATTTGCATTAGATAAAATGCGTAAATATATTAAAGCGTAATGTGTAGGAATGTGTTGATTTTGCAACAGCATAAATTAAAAAAAAAAAAAATTCCAGAATAAACTGTGATTTTATTGTTCTTTAATGTTGATACTGTAATTTCGTGCACTTGCCTCTTTCATCGAGAGAACAAAATGGGAATAAAATTCACCTTGCGTTCGACAAACGCAAACGAGCTTTGCTGACGACCGCAGCTGCAATTGTGACAATGTAATTTACATAAGCCACTAGCAGCATCGTAAATGGGCCTGAAGAGACAATCACAAGGTGGAACAGGAATTACTGTTGTTGAGAGCTCGCCATAATCTGAGCTATTGTGCCGGCAAATCCTGTCTTCATTTTCAAAAACCAACAGTGAGTTGGTGGATATTTATCCACTGCGTGATAATCGCTGTTACCCTTCTCGTTATTACTATTATTATTGTTATTATTATTATTATTGTTGTTGTTCTTGTTGTTCTTGTTGTTGTTGTTGTTGTTGTTGTTGTTATTATGAATATATGTTATGCGTACATGTGTAAATTATCGAGTCGAGAGAATCGACGTTAATATCAATATTATATGAGATAGAATATACGAGGATGGGCCAATCATAGTTTAGCATGTAAAATAAAAAAAAAAATGTCTATAGTTAATAGTTATTAGAATAGCTTGTTTTCAAATATAGAAATATTAGTGAATTTATTACTTTTTTTTTATATGCAGATAATGCACATTTTTTAATACAATAAATATGATAATAAAAACGCAAAAGAAAATGAAAATTTTTAATAGAATTTCAATAAAAGCACTTAATAATTGAGAAATTTCTTAAATAGAGATGTAATTTATTTACAACCGTAATTAGAATTTATTTTATTTTTCTTCAAATTTCAAATTTTAATAAACATATAATATAATATACCTATTTGATGAATCGACCCAATTAACTTTGACAATATGAAATAATTCTTAAGCTTTTATTTATTACCCAAGTTTAACTGAATTATAAATTATTATCAATCATTTTTACCTATTGATGTAACTAGTTTTCAGTGCATTATAATTATAAACATTTCAACAAGAAACCATATTTTTAATTTTAATACTGTCAGAAATGAACTTTTGCATGTATGACGAAGTACATAGCTTACTTTTTCCATTGATCGATTATCTCGAATATATATTACAAAAATTTAAAATCGATTAATTGAATTCAAAGTTGATGGTACATCATTTTTAGTTTATAGAAAAATAATCTCGATAGGATTGTATATAATTTTAAATTCGTTCTATATTGTTCTAATGTGTAATCGTATTTAAGAACTTTCATTAATTAATACAGACATTATATTTATTCCTTAGAATATGATAATCATCTCTTCATTCATTACCGTTTGACATTATTAACTTTCAAATTTTTCTTAAATTGAAAATTACATTATTATATTAATGAACATTTATTATATAAATATTACGATCTATATCATTTTTTATTATGACATTAATTATAATCAGGATTAATTAATCCATCTTTAATAATGACGTTTGAATTATAAATTAGCAAGGAAAATAAAATACACGTCAATTTATATTAGAAAATATCTTCGTTAAATAAAAAAAAATTTATTTATACCTACGTACAGTAAAAAAAGAAAACAACTTCATTATCAATTTATATGCTTCTACCGTAAATTTTTTCCCTGTTCATCCTTATGAGTAAATCATCGATTACGTTACCTTTAATGATTATAGTTATTAAGTTTTTTTTTGGTGCGAAAAGTGAAGAGTTAAGCTATGATTTTTTTTGTTGTAATTATTAAGTATAAAAATTAATTTTCTATATAAATTCTGGGTATAGTATTATGAAGCAAAGTACAAATAAAAAATTGTAAATTAATAAAATAGGTGTTGTATCAAATATGTGTGTAAAGAGATTAGAATATAACAAAATTTGTAATATGTATAAAAAAAAAAAAAAAAAAAAAAAAAAAAAAAAAAAAAAAAAAAAAAATCAAATATTGAACAAAATTTAATAAATATTTTTTATAAATATAACAACGAAGAATTTTGGTTAAATTACAAGGTTTTATTCTTATAAATATTAGATACAAAAATTTCTATTATCAAGAAACTTTATAGGATTATTCTCAGTAAAACAATTTCCCGCTGATCATGCATTATTGAATATTCCAAGATGAAAACATTATTTAACTATAAAAACATGCACTAAAATATTCAAGAATAGTTTCATATTTTCTTCGATTAATTGTAATAATGTTATATTCATCATAATAATTAATTATTTAATTAATTTCAAAATTCGTATTATTGATTTTGAATATATTTCAAGTACGTGATCTTTGGTGATCTCTATTTGATACAAAACTATATTGAAACAATGAAAGTACAATGAAAATCTTGGACAAATGAATATATGAACATATTTTCATAAGATTTTTAATTGCCTTATACATGGTAATAATATTCATATTATCATATTATTTTATACTATCATTGGAATTGAAATAATAGTCATTGTTTAAAGGCAATTAATTAAATTGTCAAATATCGCTACTCCATACAGAATTAATATTCTATATTTACTTATTTATATAAAAAAAAAAAATTTATATTTAAATGTCTACTGCATATGTAATATCGGAAAGATAATACATTATAAAAGAATATTAAATAGGAATAATTATTAAGATTCTCTTAAGTGAATTTAATAAGAGAATATACAATTTGTAAATGATTGGAATTATAATATCACGCAATATTCGTACAAATTATAATAATATGAGCATACGTATGCATAGAGTGCCACTGTCGTTGAATGCTATTGAGCAAATACCTCCATCTTTTCAATAAGTTCTCAAATATATTTCGACATAAAAAAAATTTGTAGGCAGTGACTATTTACTCAGCCATTTCCAATAAACTTGGACGAAAAATCTTCATAGTTAGTGCGTTGTAAAGTCTTAAGCTGACGGAATGGTACATGCCAATGTGCTCTAATCGACGAGAAGGAATACTAAAAAGGATGCGAGCTAAAGCGGACACTCATGGCTTTCCTAATCTGTCTAACAACAGAGATTTGACAGTCTTTAATGGGCTTAATTAGTTGCACCGATGAAAAAGAAATTAATGAAAGCATATTTATAATTGTATTTAAAATTTGATCTACTAAAACTGAAAGACTGAATTATTTTGTATTATAAATCAGGCATGAATATTCGTACAATAATATAATATAAATATAATATCAATATATGTATTATAATATATTTAATGTATATATAATATAAATATTTACATTTTTATATCATCTTCTTTCTATATAATTATTATTGATTAAATCGATCGAAGGATAAAATTGTTTGAATAAAAATTCTAATTAATATGATTTGTTGAAAAAAAAATAAATAATAATAATAATAATAATAATTTATTAAACAATGATAAAACAAGATTTGTTTGTTATTACGATACTTGACTATTGTAGTAAAAGTTTAGAACCGAATAGAACTTGGCGCAACGTACAGTTTTTACGTCCTATTCGAATAATTTCGTCTCGTTTCCTGAAAATATAAAAGCGAATAAGGAAGAAAATTATATGGAAAATTGACAAAATATTGAATGGTTAATAATAATGTTCATAGGCTCTTAAATAAAATTAACTTTTATTATCTCTCTCTTTTAAACGTGCATTTATTATATAAGAAAACGACGAAATTAGTTTATAATATTCATCAAATCTTATGTGATAAATTGTTACTTATATAGACTCGATTTAAAAATATGTCGAGGCGTTTACGCGTTTTATTAAAACAATTGTATTAATTAAAAGCATTGTAAACGAAATTTACTTACTTTCAATGTAATTCTAATATTTCCTTGTCATATATTTACTAGTTGTCATTTGTTAATAAATTAATTCATAGATACATCTGAATAATCATATTTAAGCTATTTAATTGCGTATTGATATATATTTATAAAGGATTTCATATCAATTTTTCATATCAATTACATCGATATCATTAATTATATAATTTTATTTTTACTTTATATAAGCAGTGCAATTTAATGATAGAACTAGTCATAATATACCTGATAAATAAAAGAAGTTTAGATTTAATTTATTTTATATAATCAAATAACTGTATAAATATAAACGTTATGGTTAGTTTTAATATTCTCTGAAAATTAATTTATTAAATAATAATGAATTGTTCATTTTCTGGATAAGAAGAGTACATAATTAATTATTGACATATTTTATACATTCATATGCCATGCCAAAGTACTTTTTTTTTTTTTTATAAATTGTCATAATACGTGTTAACATAATATACAATAAAATAAAAATTTTTGTACAAAGCTGAGTATTATAAAGTACTCATAGAATTATAGTAAATCTTTAAACATTTAATTGAAATAAACAAAATGCAGTGTAATATTCTTGTTAATTACTGGAAAGTCACGATTGTCTTGTTTCACTTTTTTCGGGTTTTCTAAAAATATTCAAAAGAAAATTATAATTGAATAATCAGTATGTTTCAATAATTCTGCATCTATTTTAATAAATAATAGATAATGCATATGTTTTAGGAGAATAACTACCTCGACAGTTATTAATTTCTAGTTCGGAATCATTGCATAATGCATCGCTTTCCTAGGTTTGTTTAGAAAGAGAAGAGAGATTAACAGGCACTTTATTCACTGTCTTGGTCTATATTGGATAGTTTAATATTAAATTCCTTGGAAGGCCATTCAATTAACACGTAGATAAATGTGGATAATGAATATTGCATTCTAGAAAAGCAAAATGTGTGAATTAGGAAATATTACTTGGTAGTTTAATATGAAAGACATTAATTCGTTTGAATAAAAAACACTTTACTTATTAATAAAATTAATCGAAATATAAATTCTTCGTGTTAATGCATTATTAAACTGTGATAATAATCAAGTATAAAATAATTTATATTTGATGTATACAAGGTATGTTTCACCTTAAGTTAGTGTTATTACTAGCGTGACTATTATGACTGTGAATATGGATGAATGATTTTGAGTTTTCCCCTCCCACAATTGAGTGAAAATACAAAAAAAATTTATTTAAGAATGAAAATCAATTACATGATGTAGCTCAACTAATAGCAAATTAAATAATCATAACAATTATTGATAATAAGCTTTGTTAATAAAGAAATAAGATATTATCAATGTATTCTTAACAAGCCTTATGAATAAAAAAACTTTTAATAGTAAATACTTTATATATTCGTTTAATCAACAATTTCATCAGTATAGAAAAAACTATTTTTTGAAGTAATTATACAATGTCACATAGTAAATGAAATAACAAGACTGAACTGAAAATTATTCGAAATCATATTGTTTGATATAATTTAAAAATAAAAGATTAATACTAGAAAAAAATTCAATTACGTATCATTGTTGTAAAGAGAGAGAGAGAGAGAGAGAGAGAGAGAGAGAGAGAGAGAGAGAAACAGGGATGAAGAAGTAAAAAAAAAATATAATTTATTGAAAAATCGTTTCACACAAAAAACACAAGTATTTGAAATTAATATTATATAAATTTTATATATATATATTAATTTTTACTCTAATTTATAAAACTTATCAATTATCAAGAAGTACTTACAATTAATTAAATACTCATAAGATGACTTATTTTTTATTACTAGTTTCTTTCTATTGATCTTCTAAAACCAAAACCACCTATTTTTATTATATATAATATATTATTTAGATATTATTATTTAGATATAATATATTATATAGAATTATAATCCTTGTTAAAACTTTCTAATCATTTCAAACTTTATATATTATCGGATCCCAGTAATATTATTAATTACTTTTTATGTATAAAGTTAATTTTTTACTAATATTTCAAAAGTACTTACTTGAATTATATTAGGAATTGTATTTATTTCTTTCTAGCAAAGTTTTCAGAAGTAAAGTAATATATAATTGTTCGACAGTAAATGTATATGTATATTTAAAAATTTTCAGTCCCCTTGTACAAATTCTATCCAAAAAAAACTTTAAAAATAATAATTTACGTAACAAGCATTAATTTTATATGTTAATCTACGAGTCGCGTAAAGCAAATAGAGACTTGAGATTCTTAATTTGTATTGATGAAAATTATTATACGAATAAGAAAACATTTTTCACTTTAATGAACAGGTGATATACATAAAAGAATGTATTTAGAATTATAAATATGAATTGAATGAAAGTATTATAAATTGAATTATATTTATGTTTAGGAAATTATCTTTCCTTACATCCAGAATACACAAAAACTTTTTTTTTCGTAATACTTCATTACAAAGTAATGATTTCTATGGACTGTTAAGTATGTATAAATTAATACGTATGCATAAATTAAAAAAACTTTATCTTGAAACAGAATTCACATAAAATACAAATATACTCTTGTATGTAATATTTCATATAATAATATACTTATAATTTATTTTATTATTTAATTAATTATAATAAATTATTGATTATTCGAATTATTGACGATAAATTACTAAAATTTAGTTAAATCATTATTATAAAATTAATTTTCGTAATTTACATAAAAGTACAAATTTTATAAAATATTCTGTTAAATTATTGAATTAATTTATAATCGTGCTTATGATTACTAATTTCAAATTTTGAATCTTTAACTTTATATTTAAATTGAAAAATAATATTATTTTTACTGATATAAAAATAAATCCAAAATACATAGAGAATGTAAGAACGTCGATAAACATTAAATCTTCAATGTTCTTTATCAAACACAATATATACATACATACATACATACATACATA